>NC_092156.1:2254053-2441553 GCF_045791955.1 Oncorhynchus clarkii lewisi
ATTATAACTACTATAACTATTATACCTACTATAACTATTATAACTATTATACCTACTATAACTATTACAACTACTATAACTACTATAACTATTATACCTACTATAACTATTATACCTACTATAACTATTATAACTACTATAACTATTATAACTACTATAACTATTATACCTACTATAACTATTATAACTATTATAACTACTATAACTATTATAACTATTATACCTATTATAACTACTATAACTACTATAACTATTATAACTATTATAACTATTATAACTATTAAACCTACTATAACTATTATACCTACTATAACTATTATACCTACTATAACTATTATAACTACTATAACTATTATACCTACTATAACTATTATAACTATTATAACTATTATACCTACTATACCTACTATAACTATTATACCTACTATAACTATTATACCTACTATAACTATTATAACTATTATAACTACTATAACTATTATAACTATTATACCTACTATAACTATTATACCTACTATAACTATTATACCTACTATAACTACTATAACTATTATACCTACTATAACTATTATAACTATTATAACTACTATAACTATTATACCTACTATAACTATTATACCTACTATAACTATTATACCTACTATAACTACTATAACTATTATAACTATTATACCTACTATAACTATTATACCTACTATAACTATTATACCTACTATAACTATTATAACTATTATAACTACTATAACTATTATAACTATTATACCTACTATACCTACTATAACTATTATACCTACTATAACTATTATACCTACTATAACTACTACCACTACTATACCTACTATAACTATTATAACTATTATAACTATTATACCTACTATAACTATTATAACTATTATAACTACTATAACTATTATAACTACTATAACTATTATAACTACGATAACTATTATAACTATTATAACTACTATAACTATTATAACTACTATAACTATTATAACTACTATAACTATTATAACTATTATACCTATTATAACTATTATAACTACTATAACTATTATACCTACTATAACTATTATAACTATTATACCTACTATAACTATTACAACTACTATAACTACTATAACTATTATACCTACTATAACTAGTATACCTACTATAACTATTATAACTACTATAACTATTATAACTACTATAACTATTATACCTACTATAACTATTATAACTATTATAACTACTATAACTATTATAACTATTATATCTATTATAACTACTATAACTACTATAACTATTATAACTATTATAACTATTATAACTATTAAACCTACTATAACTATTATACCTACTATAACTATTATACCTACTATAACTATTATAACTATTATAACTACTATAACTATTATACCTACTATAACTATTATAACTATTATAACTATTATAACTACTATAACTATTATACCTACTATAACTATTATAATTATTATAACTACTATAACTATTATAACTATTATACCTATTATAACTATTATAACTACTATAACTATTATACCTACTATAACTATTATAACTATTATACCTATTATACCTACTATAACTATTATACCTACTATAACTATTATAACTATTATAACTACTATAACTATTATAACTATTATACCTACTATACCTACTATAACTATTATACCTAATATAACTATTAAACCTACTATAACTATTATACCTACTACAACTACTACCACTACTATACCTACTATAACTATTATAACTACTATAACTATTATAACTACGATAACTATTATAACTATTATAACTACTATAACTATTATAACTACTATAACTATTATAACTACTATAACTATTATAACTATTATACCTATTATAACTATTATAACTACTATAACTATTATACCTACTATAACTATTATAACTATTATACCTACTATAACTATTACAACTACTATAACTACTATAACTATTATACCTACTATAACTATTATACCTACTATAACTATTATAACTACTATAACTATTATAACTACTATAACTATTATACCTACTATAACTATTATAACTATTATAACTACTATAACTATTATAACTATTATACCTATTATAACTACTATAACTACTATAACTATTATAACTATTATAACTATTATAACTATTAAACCTACTATAACTATTATACCTACTATAACTATTATACCTACTATAACTATTATAACTACTATAACTATTATACCTACTATAACTATTATAACTATTATAACTATTATACCTACTATACCTACTATAACTATTATACCTACTATAACTATTATACCTACTATAACTATTATAACTATTATAACTACTATAACTATTATAACTATTATACCTACTATAACTATTATACCTACTATAACTATTATACCTACTATAACTACTATAACTATTATACCTACTATAACTATTATAACTATTATAACTACTATAACTATTATACCTACTATAACTATTATACCTACTATAACTATTATACCTACTATAACTACTATAACTATTATAACTATTATACCTACTATAACTATTATACCTACTATAACTATTATACCTACTATAACTATTATAACTATTATAACTACTATAACTATTATAACTATTATACCTACTATAACTGTTATACCTACTATAACTATTATAACTACTATAACTATTATGACTATTATACCTACTATAACTATTATACCTACTATACCTACTATAACTATTATACCTACTATAACTATTATACCTACTATAACTACTATAACTATTATACCTACTATAACTATTATAACTATTATACCTACTATACCTACTAGAACTATTATACCTACTATAACTATTATACCTACTATAACTATTATAACTATTATAACTACTATAACTATTATAACTATTATACCTACTATAACTATTATAACTATTATAACTATTATACCTACTATAACTATTATAACTATTATAACTACTATAACTATTATAACTATTATACCTACTATACCTACTATAACTATTATACCTACTATAACTATTATACCTATTATAACTATTATACCTACTATAACTATTATACCTACTATAACTACTACCACTACTATACCTACTATAACTATTATAACTATTATAACTATTATACCTACTATAACTATTATAACTATTATAACTACTATAACTATTATAACTATTATAACTATTATAACTACTATAACTATTATACCTAATATAACTATTATAACTATTATACCTATTATACCTACCATAACTACTATAACTACTATAACTACTATAACTATTATAACTACTATAACTACTATAACTACAATAACTACTACCACTACTATACCTACTATAACTACTATAACTATTATAACTATTATACCTACTATAACTATTATAACTACTATAACTACTATAACTATTATAACTACTATAACTATTATAACTACTATAACTACTATAACTATTATAACTATTATAACTACTATAACTATTATACCTATTATAACTATTATAACTATTATAACTATTATACCTACTATAACTACTATAACTACTATAACTACTATAACTATTATACCTACTATAACTACAATAACTATTATAACTACTATAACTATTATGACTACTATAACTATTATAACTATTATACCTATTATAACTACTATAACTATTATACCTACTATAACTATTATAACTACTATAACTATTATACCTACTATAACTATTATACCTACTATAACTATTATACCTACTATAACTATTATAACTACTATAACTATTATACCTACTATAACTATTATACCTACTATAACTATTATAACTACTATAACTATTATACCTACTATAACTACAATAACTATTATAACTACTATAACTATTATAACTATTATAACTACTATAACTATTATACCTACTATACCTACTATAACTACTATAACTATTATAACTACTATAACTATTATAACTACTATAACTATTATAACTATTATAACTACTATAACTATTATACCTACTATAACTATTATACCTATTATAACTATTATACCTATTAAACCTACTATAACTACTATAACTATTATACCTACTATAACTATTATACCTACTATAACTATTATACCTACTATAACTACTATAACTATTATACCTATTATAACTACTATAACTATTATACCTACTATAACTATTATAACTATTATAACTATTATACCTACTATAACTATTACACCTATTATAACTATTATACCTACTACCACTACTATAACTACTATAACTACTATAACTATTATACCTATTATAACTACTATAACTATTATACCTACTATAACTATTATAACTATTATAACTATTATAACTACTATAACTATTATAACTATTATAACTATTATACCTACTATAACTATTATACCTACTACCACTACTATAACTACTATGACTACTATAACTACTATAACTATTATACCTACTATAACTACTATAACTACTATAACTACTATAACTATTATAACTACTATAACTATTATACCTACTATAACTATTATACCTACTATAACTACTATAACTACTATACCTATTATACCTACTATAACTACTATAACTACTATAACTATTATACCTACTATAACTACTATAACTACTATAACTATTATAACTACTATAACTATTATACCTACTATAACTATTATACCTACTATAACCAGTATAACTACTATAACTACTATAACTATTATACCTACTATAACTATTATACCTACTATAACTATTATACCTACTATAACTATTATACCTACTATAACTACTATAACTACTATAACTACTATAACTATTATAACTATTATACCTACTATAACTATTATACCTACTATAACTATTATACCTACTATAACTATTATAACTATTATACCTACTATAACTATTATACCTACTATAACTACTATAACTATTATAACTATTATAACTATTATACCTACTATAACTATTATAACTATTATACCTACTATAACTATTATACCTACTATAACTATTATAACTACTATAACTATTATAACTATTATATCTACTATAACTATTATAACTACTACCACTACTATAACTATTATAACTATTATACCTACTATAACTATTATAACTACTATAACTACTATAACTATTATAACTATTATACCTACTATAACTATTATACCTACTATAACTATTATACCTACTATAACTATTATAACTATTATACCTATTATAACTATTATACCTACTATACCAACTATAACTATTATACCTACTATAACTATTATACCTACTATAACTACTATAACTATTATACCTACTATAACTATTATAACTATTATACCTACTATACCTACTATAGCTATTATACCTACTATAACTATTATACCTACTATAACTATTATAACTATTATAACTACTATAACTATTATAACTATTATACCTACTATACCTACTATAACTATTATACCTACTATAACTATTATACCTACTATAACTGTTATACCTACTATAACTACTACCACTACTATACCTACTATAACTATTATAACTATTATAACTATTATACCTACTATAACTATTATAACTATTATAACTACTATAACTATTATAACTATTATACCTACTATACCTATTATAACTATTATACCTACTATACCTACTATAAATATTATACTTACTATAACTATTATAACTATTATAACTACTATAACTATTATAACTAGTATAACTATTATACCTACTATAACTATTATAACTACTATAACTATTATACCTACTATAACTATTATAACTATTATAACTACTATAACTATTATACCTACTATAACTATTACAACTACTATAACTACTATAACTATTATACCTACTATAACTATTATACCTACTATAACTATTATAACTATTATAACTACTATAACTATTTTAACTATTATACCTACTATACCTACTATAACTATTATACCTACTATAACTATTATACCTACTATAACTATTATACCTACTATAACTACTACCACTACTATACCTACTATAACTATTATAACTATTATAACTATTATAACTATTATACCTACTATAACTATTATAACTATTATAACTACTATAACTATTATAACTATTATACCTACTATAACTGTTATACCTACTATAACTATTATACCTATTATAACTATTATACCTACTATAACTGTTATACCTACTATAACTACTACCACTACTATACCTACTATAACTATTATAACTATTATAACTATTATACCTACTATAACTATTATAACTATTATAACTACTATAACTATTATAACTATTATACCTACTATACCTATTATAACTATTATACCTACTATACCTACTATAAATATTATACTTACTATAACTATTATAACTATTATAACTACTATAACTATTATAACTAGTATAACTATTATACCTACTATAACTATTATAACTACTATAACTATTATACCTACTATAACTATTATAACTATTATAACTACTATAACTATTATACCTACTATAACTATTACAACTACTATAACTACTATAACTATTATACCTACTATAACTAGTATACCTACTATAACTATTATAACTACTATAACTATTATAACTACTATAACTATTATACCTACTATAACTATTATAACTATTATAACTACTATAACTATTATAACTATTATACCTATTATAACTACTATAACTACTATAACTATTATAACTATTATAACTATTTTAACTATTAAACCTACTATAACTATTATACCTACTATAACTATTATACATACTATAACTATTATAACTATTATAACTACTATAACTATTATACCTACTATAACTATTATAACTATAACTATTATAACTACTATAACTATTATACCTACTATAACTATTATAATTATTATAACTACTATAACTATTATAACTATTATACCTATTATAACTATTATAACTACTATAACTATTATACCTACTATAACTATTATAACTATTATACCTACTATACCTACTATAACTATTATACCTACTATAACTATTATACCTACTATAACTATTATAACTATTATAACTACTATAACTATTATAACTATTATACCTACTATACCTACTATAACTATTATACCTACTATAACTATTATACCTACTATAACTATTATACCTACTATAACTACTACCACTACTATACCTACTATAACTATTATAACTATTATAACTATTATACCTACTATAACTATTATAACTATTATAACTACTATAACTATTATAACTACTATAACTATTATAACTACGATAACTATTATAACTATTATAACTACTATAACTATTATAACTACTATAACTATTATAACTACTATAACTATTATAACTATTATACCTATTATAACTATTATAACTACTATAACTATTATACCTACTATAACTATTATAACTATTATACCTACTATAACTATTACAACTACTATAACTACTATAACTATTATACCTACTATAACTATTATACCTACTATAACTATTATAACTACTATAACTATTATAACTACTATAACTATTATACCTACTATAACTATTATAACTATTATAACTACTATAACTATTATAACTATTATACCTATTATAACTACTATAACTACTATAACTATTATAACTATTATAACTATTATAACTATTAAACCTACTATAACTATTTTACCTACTATAACTATTATACCTACTATAACTATTATAACTACTATAACTATTATACCTACTATAACTATTATAACTATTATAACTATTATAACTATTATAACTATTATAACTACTATAACTATTATACCTACTATAACTATTATAACTATTATAACTACTATAACTATTATAACTATTATACCTATTATAACTATTATAACTACTATAACTATTATACCTACTATAACTATTATAACTATTATACCTACTATACCTACTATAACTATTATACCTACTATAACTATTATACCTACTATAACTATTATAACTATTATAACTACTATAACTATTATAACTATTATACCTACTATAACTATTATACCTACTATAACTATTATACCTACTATAACTACTATAACTATTATACCTACTATAACTATTATAACTATTATAACTACTATAACTATTATACCTACTATAACTATTATACCTACTATAACTATTATACCTACTATA
This sequence comes from Oncorhynchus clarkii lewisi, assembly GCF_045791955.1. Classification (NCBI taxonomy): domain Eukaryota; kingdom Metazoa; phylum Chordata; class Actinopteri; order Salmoniformes; family Salmonidae; genus Oncorhynchus; species Oncorhynchus clarkii. Next base: position 2,262,256 of record NC_092156.1, read on the forward strand.
ACTACTATAACTATTATAACTATTATACCTACTATAACTATTATACCTACTATAACTATTATACCTACTATAACTATTATAACTATTATAACTACTATAACTATTATAACTATTATACCTACTATAACTGTTATACCTACTATTACTATTATAACTATTATAACTACTATAACTATTATAACTATTAGACCTACTATAACTATTATACCTACTATACCTACTATAACTATTATACCTACTATAACTATTATACCTACTATAACTACTATAACTATTATACCTACTATAACTATTATAACTATTATACCTACTATACCTACTAGAAATATTATACCTACTATAACTATTATACCTACTATAACTATTATAACTATTATAACTACTATAACTGTTATAACTATTATACCTACTATAACTATTATAACTATTATAACTATTATACCTACTATAACTATTATAACTATTATAACTACTATAACTATTATAACTATTATACCTACTATACCTACTATAACTATTATACCTACTATAACTATTATACCTATTATAACTATTATACCTACTATAACTATTATACCTACTATAACTACTACCACTACTATACCTACTATAACTATTATAACTATTATAACTATTATACCTACTATAACTATTATAACTATTATAACTACTATAACTATTATAACTATTATACCTACTATACCTATTATAACTATTATACCTACTATACCTATTATAACTATTATACCTACTATACCTACTATAACTATTATACCTACTATAACTATTATAACTATTATAACTACTATAACTATTATAACTAGTATAACTATTATACCTACTATAACTATTATAACTACTATAACTATTATACCTACTATAACTATTATAACTACTATAACTACTATAACTATTATACCTACTATAACTATTATAACTATTATAACTATTAAACCTACTATAACTATTATACCTACTATAACTATTATACCTACTATAACTATTATAACTATTATAACTACTATAACTATTATACCTACTATAACTATTATAACTATTATAACTATTATAACTATTATAACTACTATAACTATTATACCTACTATAACTATTATAACTATTATAACTACTATAACTATTATAACTATTATACCTATTATAACTATTATAACTACTATAAATATTATACCTACCATAACTACTATATCTACTATAACTATTATAACTATTATACCTACTATAACTATTATAACTATTATACCTATTATAACTACTATAACTATTATAACTATTATACCTATTATAACTATTATAACTACTATAACTATTATACCTACTATAACTAATATATCTACTATAACTATTATAACTATTATACCTACTATAACTATTATAACTATTATAACTATTATACCTACTATAACTAATATATCTACTATAACTATTATAACTATTATACCTACTATAACTATTATAACTATTATACCTACTATACCTATTATAACTACTATAACTATTATAACTATTATACCTACTATAACTGTTATACCTACTATAACTATTATACCTATTATAACTATTATACCTACTATAACTGTTATACCTACTATAACTACTACCACTACTATACCTACTATAACTATTATAACTATTATAACTATTATACCTACTATAACTATTATAACTATTATAACTACTATAACTATTATAACTATTATACCTACTATACCTATTATAACTATTATACCTACTATACCTACTATAAATATTATACTTACTATAACTATTATAACTATTATAACTACTATAACTATTATAACTAGTATAACTATTATACCTACTATAACTATTATAACTACTATAACTATTATACCTACTATAACTATTATAACTATTATAACTACTATAACTATTATACCTACTATAACTATTACAACTACTATAACTACTATAACTATTATACCTACTATAACTATTATACCTACTATAACTATTATAACTACTATAACTATTATAACTACTATAACTATTATACCTACTATAACTATTATAACTATTATAACTACTATAACTATTATAACTATTATACCTATTATAACTACTATAACTACTATAACTATTATAACTATTATAACTATTATAACTATTAAACCTACTATAACTATTATACCTACTATAACTAGTATACCTACTATAACTATTATAACTATTATAACTACTATAACTATTATACCTACTATAACTATTATAACTATTATAACTATTATAACTATTATAACTACTATAACTATTATACCTACTATAACTATTATAATTATTATAACTACTATAACTATTATAACTATTATACCTATTATAACTATTATAACTACTATAACTATTATACCTACTATAACTATTATAACTATTATACCTACTATACCTACTATAACTATTATACCTACTATAACTATTATAACTATTATAACTACTATAACTATTATAACTATTATACCTACTATACCTACTATAACTATTATACCTAATATAACTATTAAACCTTCTATAACTATTATACCTACTACAACTACTACCACTACTATACCTACTATAACTATTATAACTATTATAACTATTATACCTACTATAACTATTATAACTATTATAACTACTATAACTATTATAACTACAATAACTATTATAACTAGTATAACTACTATAACTATTATAACTACTATAACTATTATAACTACTATAACTATTATAACTATTATACCTATTATAACTATTATAACTACTATAACTATTATACCTACTATAACTATTATAACTATTATACCTACTATAACTATTACAACTACTATAACTATTATAACTATTATACCTACTATAACTAATATATCTACTATAACTATTATAACTATTATACCTACTATAACTATTATAACTATTATAACTATTATACCTACTATACCTATTATAACTACTATAACTATTATAACTATTATACCTACTATAACTGTTATACCTACTATAACTATTATACCTATTATAACTATTATACCTACTATAACTGTTATACCTACTATAACTACTACCACTACTATACCTACTATAACTATTATAACTATTATAACTATTATACCTACTATAACTATTATAACTATTATAACTACTATAACTATTATAACTATTATACCTACTATACCTATTATAACTATTATACCTACTATACCTACTATAAATATTATACTTACTATAACTATTATAACTATTATAACTACTATAACTATTATAACTAGTATAACTATTATACCTACTATAACTATTATAACTACTATAACTATTATACCTACTATAACTATCATAACTATTATAACTATTATACCTACTATAACTATTATACCTACTATAACTATTATAACTATTATAACTATTAAACCTACTATAACTATTATAACTACTAGAACTATTATACCTACTATAACTATTATAACTATTATACCTACTATACCTATTATACCTACTATAACTATTATAACTATTATACCTACTATAACTATTATAACTATTATAACTATTATAACTACTATAACTATTATACCTACTATAACTATTATAACTATTATAACTACTATAACTATTATAACTATTATACCTATTATAACTATTATAACTACTATAACTATTATACCTACTATAACTATTATAACTATTATACCTACTATACCTACTATAACTATTATACCTACTATAACTATTATACCTACTATAACTATTATAACTATTATAACTACTATAACTATTATACCTACTATAACTATTATAACTATTATAACTATTATAACTATTATAACTACTATAACTATTATACCTACTATAACTATTATAATTATTATAACTACTATAACTATTATAACTATTATACCTATTATAACTATTATAACTACTATAACTATTATACCTACTATAACTATTATAACTATTATACCTACTATACCTACTATAACTATTATACCTACTATAACTATTATAACTATTATAACTACTATAACTATTATAACTATTATACCTACTATACCTACTATAACTATTATACCTAATATAACTATTAAACCTACTATAACTATTATACCTACTACAACTACTACCACTACTATACCTACTATAACTATTATAACTATTATAACTATTATACCTACTATAACTATTATAACTATTATAACTACTATAACTATTATAACTACTATAACTATTATAACTAGTATAACTACTATAACTATTATAACTACTATAACTATTATAACTACTATAACTATTATAACTATTATACCTATTATAACTATTATAACTACTATAACTATTATACCTACTATAACTATTATAACTATTATACCTACTATAACTATTACAACTACTATAACTATTATAACTATTATACCTACTATAACTAATATATCTACTATAACTATTATAACTATTATACCTACTATAACTATTATAACTATTATAACTATTATACCTACTATACCTATTATAACTACTATAACTATTATAACTATTATACCTACTATAACTGTTATACCTACTATAACTATTATACCTATTATAACTATTATACCTACTATAACTGTTATACCTACTATAACTACTACCACTACTATACCTACTATAACTATTATAACTATTATAACTATTATACCTACTATAACTATTATAACTATTATAACTACTATAACTATTATAACTATTATACCTACTATACCTATTATAACTATTATACCTACTATACCTACTATAAATATTATACTTACTATAACTATTATAACTATTATAACTACTATAACTATTATAACTAGTATAACTATTATACCTACTATAACTATTATAACTACTATAACTATTATACCTACTATAACTATCATAACTATTATAACTATTATACCTACTATAACTATTATACCTACTATAACTATTATAACTATTATAACTATTAAACCTACTATAACTATTATAACTACTAGAACTATTATACCTACTATAACTATTATAACTATTATACCTACTATACCTATTATACCTACTATAACTATTATAACTATTATACCTACTATAACTATTATAACTATTATAACTATTATAACTATTATAACTACTATAACTATTATACCTACTATAACTATTATAACTATTATAACTACTATAACTATTATAACTATTATACCTATTATAACTATTATAACTACTATAACTATTATACCTACTATAACTATTATAACTATTATACCTACTATACCTACTATAACTATTATACCTACTATAACTATTATACCTACTATAACTATTATAACTATTATAACTACTATAACTATTATAACTATTATACCTACTATAACTATTATACCTACTATAACTATTATACCTACTATAACTACTATAACTATTATACCTACTATAACTATTATAACTATTATAACTACTATAACTATTATACCTACTATAACTATTATACCTACTATAACTATTATACCTACTATAACTACTATAACTATTATAACTATTATACCTACTATAACTATTATACCTACTATAACTATTATACCTACTATAACTATTATAACTATTATAACTACTATAACTATTATAACTATTATACCTACTATAACTGTTATACCTACTATAACTATTATAACTATTATAACTACTATAACTATTATAACTATTATACCTACTATAACTATTATACCTACTATACCTACTATAACTATTATACCTACTATAACTATTATACCTACTATAACTACTATAACTATTATACCTACTATAACTATTATAACTATTATACCTACTATAACTATTATACCTACTATAACTATTATAACTATTATAACTACTATAACTATTATAACTATTATACCTACTATAACTATTATAACTATTATAACTATTATACCTACTATAACTATTATAACTATTATAACTACTATAACTATTATAACTATTATACCTACTATACCTACTATAACTATTATACCTACTATAACTATTATACCTATTATAACTATTATACCTACTATAACTATTATACCTACTATAACTACTACCACTACTATACCTACTATAACTAATATAACTATTATAACTAATATACCTACTATAACTATTATAACTATTATAACTACTATAACTATTATAACTATTATACCTACTATACCTATTATAACTATTATACCTACTATACCTATTATAACTATTATACCTACTATACCTACTATAACTATTATACCTACTATAACTATTATAACTATTATAACTACTATAACTATTATAACTAGTATAACTATTATACCTACTATAACTATTATAACTACTATAACTATTATACCTACTATAACTATTATAACTACTATAACTACTATAACTATTATACCTACTATAACTATTATAACTATTATAACTATTAAACCTACTATAACTATTATACCTACTATAACTATTATACCTACTATAACTATTATAACTATTATAACTACTATAACTATTATACCTACTATAACTATTATAACTATTATAACTATTATAACTATTATAACTACTAGAACTATTATACCTACTATAACTATTATAACTATTATAACTACTATAACTATTATAACTATTATACCTATTATAACTATTATAACTACTATAAATATTATACCTACTATAACTACTATATCTACTATAACTATTATAACTATTATACCTACTATAACTATTATAACTATTATACCTATTATAACTACTATAACTATTATAACTATTATACCTATTATAACTATTATAACTACTATAACTATTATACCTACTATAACTAATATATCTACTATAACTATTATAACTATTATACCTACTATAACTATTATAACTATTATAACTATTATACCTACTATAACTAATATATCTACTATAACTATTATAACTATTATACCTACTATAACTATTATAACTATTATACCTACTATACCTATTATAACTACTATAACTATTATAACTATTATACCTACTATAACTATTATACCTACTATAACTATCATAACTATTATAACTATTATACCTACTATAACTATTATACCTACTATAACTATTATAACTATTATAACTATTAAACCTACTATAACTATTATAACTACTAGAACTATTATACCTACTATAACTATTATAACTATTATACCTACTATACCTATTATACCTACTATAACTATTATAACTATTATACCTACTATAACTATTATACCTACTATAACTATTATAACTACTATAACTATTATACCTACTATACCTACTATAACTATTATAACTACTATAACTATTATACCTACTATAACTATTATACCTACTATAACTATTATAACTACTATAACTATTATATCTACTATACCTACTATAACTTTTATAACTACTATAACTATTATAACTATTATACCTATTATAACTACTATAACTATTATACCTACTATAACTATTATAACTATTATAACTACTATAACTATTATAACTATTATAACTAATATAACTACTATTACTATTATAACTATTATAACTACTATAACTATTATACCTACTATAACTATTATAACTATTATAACTACTATAACTATTATAACTACTATACCTATTATACCTACTATACCTACTATACCTACTATAACTATTATACCTACTATAACTATTATGACTATTATAACTATTATAACTATTATAACTACTATAACTATTATACCTACTATAACTATTATAACTATTATAACTACTATAACTATTATACCTACTATAACTATTATAACTATTATAACTATTATAACTACTATAACTATTATACCTACTATAACTATTATAACTATTATAACTACTATAACTATTATAACTATTATACCTATTATAACTATTATAACTACTATAACTATTATACCTACTATAACTATTATACCTACTATAACTACTATAACTACTATAACTATTATAACTATTATACCCACTATAACTATTATAACTATTATACCTATTATAACTACTATAACTATTATAACTATTATACCTACTATAACTATTATACCTACTATAACTATTATAACTATTATAACTATTATACCTACTATAACTATTATACCTACTATAAATATTATAACTATTATAACTATTACACCTACTATAACTATTATAACTACTATAACTATTATACCTACTATAACTATTATAACTATTATACCTACTATACCTATTATACCTACTATAACTATTATAACTATTATACCTACTATAACTATTATACCTACTATAACTATTATAAATATTATAACTATTATAACTACTATAACTACTATAACTATTATACCTACTATAACTATTATAACTATTATAACTACTATAACTATTATAACTACTATAACTATTATACCTACTATAACTATTACACCTACTATAACTATTATAACTATTATACCTACTATAACTATTATAACTACTATAACTATTATACCTACTATAACTACTATAACTACTATAACTATTATAACTACTATAACTATTATAACTACTATAACTACTATAACTACTATAACTATTATACCTACTATAACTATTATAACTATTATAACTACTATAACTATTATAACTACTATAACTATTATAACTACTATAACTACTATAACTACTATAACTATTATACCTACTATAACTATTATAACTATTATACCTACTATAACTATTATAACTACTATAACTACTATAACTATTATAACTATTATAACTATTATACCTACTATAACTATTATAACTACTATAACTACTATAACTACTATAACTACTATAACTATTATACCTACTATAACTATTATAACTATTATACCTACTATAACTATTATAACTATTATACCTACTATAACTATTATACCTACTATAATTATTATAACTACTATAACTACTATAACTATTATAACTATTATACCTACTATAACTATTATAACTACTATAACTACTATAACTTTTATAACTATTATACCTACTATAACTACTATAACTATTATAACTACTATACCTACTATAACTATTATAACTATTATAACTATTATACCTACTATAACTATTATAACTACTATAACTACTATAACTACTATAACTACTATAACTATTATACCTACTATAACTATTATAACTATTATACCTACTATAACTATTATAACTATTATACCTACTATAACTATTATACCTACTATAACTATTATAACTACTATAACTACTATAACTATTATAACTATTATACCTACTATAACTATTATAACTACTATAACTACTATAACTATTATAACTATTATACCTACTATAACTATTATAACTATTATAACTATTATACCTACTACCACTACTATAACTATTTTAACTACTATAACTATTATACCTACTATAACTATTATACCTACTTTGACTACTATAACTACTTTGACTACAGATATTAATACTATGTCTACTGTGACTAACACCATTACAACAGACCTTTGTGGAATTACTAGCCTGTGTTTATCAGATTGTGTTTATAATCAGTGGTTCCCAGACATTGCTGTGCCATGACCCAACAAGGGCCATTTAAATGTTGATCCATCGGATAATGGAAGCGATGTGGTTGACCAGAACTAGAATTTAAGTGGGTGACCCTCCAAAATACTCATTGCTTGGTAAACATTACCACTGACTTGCATCAACAAAATGGCCCTGTCCCATTTGGGGGCACATTACATTATGTTTATGATATTAAAACGTACACTGAATGTCGAGCTGGAGCGTTGTTGAATTGTCCGATCCGTGTTGATTTTTAGCTATGCAGAAGTACTGTGTATTACCATTGACATTAGCTACTGTGTACATCTGTTCAACTCCTATTACACTGCGTGTTTCGCTCTCGTCGACTGAGTACCAGTTATAGCTGGACACTGGTGGGTTGGCATCACTGATGCAGGTCAGAGTCACTGAACTGTCCTTCAATACTGGACCAGAGGAATTCACTGATACTGACGTGTTTCTGGGGGGATCTGGAGAGATAGATTGGTATCTGCATTAATACAGAACAAGAAGAACAAGAAGAATAAGAAAAAAAGAAGAAGAAGAAGAAGAAGAAGAAGAAGAAAAATAACAAGAAGAAGAACAAGAAGAAGAAGAACAACAAGAAGAACAAGAAGAACAAGAAGAAGAAGAAAAATAACAAGAAGAAGAACAACAAGAAGAAGAACAACAAGAAGAAGAACAACAAGAAGAACAAGAAGAACAAGAAGAAGAAGAACAACAACAACAACAACAACAAGAACAAGAAGAAGAACAAGAAGAAAAATAACAAGAAGAAGAACAAGAAGAAGAAGAAGAAGAAGAACAACAACAACAACAACAAGAAGAACAAGAAGAAGAACAAGAAGAACAAGAAGAAAAATAACAAGAACAAGAAGAAGAAGAAGAAGAACAACAAGCAGAACAAGAAGAAGAAGAACAACAACAACAACAACAACAAGAAGAAGAAGAACAACAACAACAACAAGAAGAAGAACAACAACAATAAGAACAAGAAGAAGAACAAGAAGAAGAACAAGAAGAACAACAACAACAAGAAGAAGAACAACAACAATAAGAACAAGAAGAAGAACAAGAACAGCATTGTTGAATAACTGCCAAAAATGTTTGCCGATGGTTGAATTGGTATTGTAGCTACAGTATACATACACTGTACAACCACTTCTATCAGCGTTGAGTTCTGTCCTCCGTGGTCGTTTCTGCCCTCACAGTAAAACTGGTGGACTTCTGCAGACACACTGGTCTCTAGCCTCGTCCCAACCCCAAGCCGTGTCGCCTGGTCTCCCTTCACACTGTACCAGGTGAAGCTGCTTACTGGTGGGTTGCCATTGCTGCTGCAGGTCAGATTCACCATCGCACCATCAAACACGGGTCCAGATGGGGTGACTGACACAGACATGGTTTTAGGACCATCTGGAGGGAAATAGACAATACACATGTTATATTGTATGTGTGACTCAAGGCTTCATTAGCCTCCTGAGCTAAAGCCTTTTTAACACCAGTATTATATAGGCTTATGTATCTTTACAGACTCGAGACTATGTTAGTCTACTGAGCTAAACCCTTGTGAGTGAACAGCTAAAATACTTTTTATTTACTAGCTCTATTTTTCATCAATATACCAATCGGGCTTCATGAAGAAGCATAGCACAATTACAGCAGCCATGAAGGTTTTAAATGATATCACTGAAGCCCTTGACAAAAAACAGCACTGTGTCTCACTTTTTATCGATCTCTCTAAGGCTTTTGATACAGTTGTCGAGTGTAGGTCTTTCGGAGCATGCAGTTGCATGGTTTGCTAACCATCTGTCTGATAGAACTCAGTGCACTCTGTTGGATGGGCTCATGTCTGTTAAATTGTCTGTCTGTAATGGTGTGCCCCAAGGCTCTGTACTTGGTCCTCTCTTATTCACTATTTATATAAATTATTTAGACAAAAATGTCCAAAATGCACAACTTCATTTTTATGCTGATGATACTGTTATTTACTGTTACTGTCTCTTACAAAAGCTTTCCAGAACATGCAATCTGCTTTTTATACTGTTCAACATACCTTGTGTCAATTGAAGCTTATCCTCAATACTGACAAAACTAAACTAATGGTGTTTTCTAATGCCAGAGATAGACCTCTGAACTTTTCACCTGTTATTACCTGACAGGGCAAGGAGATTGAGGTTGTAACCTCATATAAATATCTTGGAATATTTTAATTGATGAAGGCCTCTCTTTTAAATTGCATATTCAACAGCTTTCAAAGAAATGTAAGCTGAAATTGGGATTTTATTTTAGGATTAAGGCCTGTTTTTCTTTTGAAGCCAGAAGGAGGCTAGTATCAGCTACATTTATGCCTTTACTAGACTATGGGGATATTTTATATATGAATGCTTCCGCTCAGTGTTTGAGATCAATTGACACTCTTTACCATGGCACTTTGAGATTTATTTTAAACTGCAAAACCCTTACGCACCACTGCACTTTGTATACCAGGGTTGGCTGGCCTTCTCTAGTCACTCGTAGGCTCAGTCACTGGTATACTTTCATTTACAAAGCCATTTTGGGTTTACTACCTTTTTATTTGGGCATTTTTATTGTTCATAAATGTGGTGGGTCGTCTCTTCGTTCGCTGGACTTTATCCTGCTAACTGTTCCAAATGTCAGAACTGAATTTGGTAAAAGGGCTTTTATGTCCTCTGCACCATCGTCTTGGAACCCCTTAAAAAATACTTTTAAACTGGAAGAACTTGTCCCGATTGGTGTTTTTAAATCACTGATGAAGGATTTTGAGGCTGATTCCCTGACCTGTCAATGTTTTTAATTAGCTGTTTTGTGATTTTGTTATACTCTTGTGAATTCAATGGTTTTTACTAGATTACTTGTAGTTTTTCATGTTGTTTGTCTGTAATTTGTGTAATGACTTGGTGCTGCCTATCTTGGCCAGGACGCTCTTGAAAAAAATATTTTATATCTCAATGAGCTGGTTAAATAAAGGTTACATTTTTAAAAAGACATAAAGCCTTGTTGATATTTATAATATAAGTGACATTTAAGCAGACACTTTTAGCCAAAGCAACTTAAAGTCATGCGTGCATACATTTAACATATGGGTGGTCCCCCCCGGGAACTGAACCTACAACTCTGAACGGAGGGAGTGCTATGCTCTACCAACTGAGATACAGAGGGCCACAGACAAGCTTACTGTACTCTGGTTCCTTGAACTTACACCACACAGTTACTTTAGTGATCGTTGAATTATGTGCTCCACACATATTCTTGGCTTCACAGTAGAAGAGGGTATTGTCCGCCCAGATTTTGGTCCTCAGGACCGGCCCATAGCCTGTAGATCTGGTGTCACCCGCTCTCACTGAGTACCAGCGGTAGCTGTTCCCTGGTGGGTTGGCATCACTGCTGCAGGTCAGAGTCACTGAACTGCCCTCTAACACTTCGCCAGAGGGAATCACAGATACTGACGTGTTCCTGGGAGGATCTGGAAGGAAAATAAACAAAAAAATTATCATCTTATCATGTCAACAAATTAATAGAACCAATTAATGTCAACAGAACAGCAACAAACACAAAGACAAACACAAGCTGACAGATTATATATATTTTTAATTAAGAATACAATCCAATAAAAAAGGTCAGAGGTGAGGGTGATAGTTTTTTATATTTTTTTTATTTTATTTATCCGTTATTTTACCAGGTAAGTTGACTGAGAACAACGTTCTCATTTGCAGCAACGACCTGGGGAATAGTTACAGGGGAGAGGAGACTGAGAACAACGTTCTCATTTGCAGCAACGACCTGGGGAATAGTTACAGGGGAGAGGAGACTGAGAACAACGTTCTCATTTGCAGCAAGGACCTGGGGAATAGTTACAGGGGAGAGGAGACTGAGAACAACGTTCTCATTTGCAGCAACGACCTGGGGAATAGTTACAGGGGAGAGGAGGGGGATGAATGAGCCAATTGTAAACACTGACAACTTTTCAGAAAGTTGTCCACTATTTTTGTTGTTGTTACAGCCTGAATTTAAAATGAATTAAATTGAATTACATTTTTATAAGTATTACAAATGGAAAGCTGAAATGTCTTGAGTCAATAATGATTCAAACCCTTTGTTATGGCAATTCCTACATAAGTTCAGTAGGGAAAATGTGCTTAACACTCCGTGTGCAAATTATAGTGTTCAACATGATTTTTAAATGACTTCCCCATCTCTGCACCCCCCAACACATACAATTATCTGTAAGGTCCCTCAGCCGAGCAGTGAATTTCAAACAGAGATTCAACCACAAAGACCAGGGAGGTTTTCCAATGACTCGCAAAGAAGGGCACCTATTGGTAGATGGGTCAAAATTAGAAAAAAAAAGCAGACATTGAATATCCCTTTGAGGAAACTGCTCAGGGATTTCACGATGAGATCAATGGTGACTTTAAACCAGTTGAAGAGTTTAATGGTTGTGATAGAAAACAGAGGATGGTTCAACAACATTATAGTTACTCCACAACACTAACCTAAATGACAGAGTGAAAAGAAGGAAGCCCGTACAGAATGGGTGGTTTCCTTCCTCTCCTGCGACCGAGTTTGGAAGGACGCCTGTATTTTTGTAGTGACTGGGTTTATTGATACACCATCCAAAGTGTAATTAATAATTTCACCATGCCCTAAGCGAGTGTGAGGTAGTCATAAAAAAATCATCTTAAACACTATTATTGCAAATGAAGGGAGTCCATGCAAATTGTTATGTGAAATGTTAAGCAAATATTTACTCTTGAAATTATTTAGGCTTGCCATAACAAAAGGGTTGAATACTTAATAACTAAATTTTAACTTTCAATTATTTATTAATCTATAAAAATGTATAAAACCATCATTACACTCTGACATTATTGAGCTACTAGGTGTAGGCATGTGCCAAATCATCTACAAATAATCCACATTCAGACTATAACACAACCAAAATGTGTAAAGAATAAACAATCAAGGGGTGTGAATACTTTCTGAATGCACTAGGGGGGGGCGTTACATTATGCAACACTTCCAGTAACAGCTGGCACAAATACAACATATTTTAGGCCATGCCCCCAAATATGCTAATAAGCCCCAACACTTCCAGTAACAGCTGGCACAAATACAACATATTTTAGACCAAGCCCCCAAATATGCTAATAAGCCCCAACACTTCCAGTAACAGCTGGCACAAATACAACATATTTTAGACCAAGCCCCCAAATATGCTAATAATCCCTCCGCCAGCACATTGCCCCACCCACATTTCAAGGTTCAGAAATGATTGTTCCTTACATTGAATATATTGGGTAGAAAATGTCCCATTATACTACATCTTTACCCATAAAGGCACTGACCATTAGCATGTGAGTTACCTAACAACCATAAATGCATCTAAAGTATCATATATGTACGGAGCATTCAGAACGTAGTCAGACCCCTTCCATTCTTTTTAACATTTTGCTACGTTACAGCCTTATTTTAAAATGTATTAAAACATTTCATTTTTTTCTCATCAATCTACACACATTACCCTATAAAAAAAACAGGTTTTTATACATTTTTGAAATATCACATTTACATTAGTATTCAGACCCTCTACGCATGCTGCAACCACCATGCTTCACCGTAGGGATGGTGCAAGGTTTCCTCCAGATGTGATGCTGCCACCACCATGCTTCACCGTAGGGATGGTTCAAGGTTTCCTCCAGACGTGATGCTGCCACCACCATGCTTCACCGTAGGAATGGTTCAAGGTTTCCTCCAGACGTGATGCTGCCACCACCATGCTTCACCGTAGGGATGGTACAAGGTTTCCTCCAGACGTGATGCTGCCACCACCATGCTTCACCGTAGGGATGGTGCAAGGTTTCCTCCAGACGTGATTCTGCCACCACCATGCTTCACCGTAGGGATGGTGCAAGGTTTCCTCCAGATGTGGCGTTCAGGCCAAAGAGTTCAATCTTGGTTTCATCAGACCAGAGAATCTTGTTTATTGTGGTCTGGTGCCTTTTGGCAAACTCCAAGTGCCTTGTCATGTGCCTTTTACTGAGGAGTGGCTTCCGTCTGGCCACTCTTATCATAAAGGCCTGATTGGTGTAGTGCTGCAGAGATGGTTGTCCTTCTGGAAGATTCTCCCATCTTCACAGAGGAACTCTGGAGATCTGTAAGAGTGACCATCGGGTTCTTGGTCATCTCCCTGACCAAGGCCCTTCTCCCCCTCAGTTTGGCCGGGCGGCCAGCTCTAGGAAGAGTCGGTTCCAAACTTCTTCCATTTAAGAATGATGGAAGCTACTGTGTTCTTGGGGACCTTCAATGCTGCCAGAATTGTTTGTTACCCTCTCTCAGACCTGTCCTGCGACACAATCGTGTCTCGGAGCTCCACGGACAATTCCTTCAACCTCATGGCTTGGTTTTTTGCTCTGAGATGAGCTGTCAACTGTGGGACCTTATATAGACAGGTGTGTGCCTTTCCAAATCATGTCCAATCAATTGAATGTGGTGGACTCCAATCAAGTTGTAGAAACATCTCAAGGATGATCAATGGAAACAGGATGCACCTGAGCTGAATTTCGAGTCTCACAGCAAAGGGTCTGAATACTTATGTAAATAAGGTATTTGTGTTTTTCATTTTAAACAGCCTGTTTTTGCTTAGTCATTATGGGTTATTAGATGGGGGGGGAAACATTATAATTTCATCCATTTTAGAATAAGGCTGTAACGTAACAAAATGTGGATAAAGTCAAAGGGTCTGAATACTTTCCGAATGCACTGTATAACTGTCCAACCTGTTTTTGGTTCTACATGGAACCAGAGGGTTCTTCATGAGATGATTATAAACAAAAAAAGGGTTGTACGTGGAACTCAAAAAGGTTCCCCCATAGGGACAAATGACAGAATGTCTATTGTTTTTAATCTTTTAACGATCTTTCTCAATCGTCATCATACCCGCAGAGCCGGTGGTGTAGCGGGAAATTCAGTTCACTGGCAACAAAGAGGTTGTGAGTTCAAAGTCCCAGTGAGATTGACTCCCAAGTAATCAGAATACCGTAAGTAATCAGAATACAGGAAGTAATCAGAATACAGTAAGTCATCAGAATACAGTAAGTAATCAGAATACAGTAAGTAATCAGAATACAGCAGCATACTGTCCTTAACAGTAATCATTCCTTAAAAATGCAGCAATGTTTTGTATATTTACCATATTTCCACTGCAATCAGTAACTGGGATTTTTTTTTTACAGTGTAATGAAGAACCCTCTGGTTCTATCAGTGTAATGAAGAACCCTCTGGTTCTATCAGGGTAATGAAGAACCCTCTGGATCTATCAGGGGAACCCTCAGGCTCTATCAGTGTAATGAAGAACCATCTGGATCTATCAGTGTAATGAAGAACCCTTTGGTTCTATCAGTGTAATGAATAACCCTCTGGTTCTATCAGTGTAATGAAGAACCCTCTGGATCTATCAGTGTAATGAAGAAACCTCTGGATCTATCAGTGTAATGAAGAACCCTCTGGATCTATCAGTGTAATGAAGAACCCTATGGTTCTATCAGTGGAACCCTCTGGATCTATCAGTGTAATGAAGAACCCTCTGTTTCTATCAGTGGAACCCTATGGTTCTATCAGTGTAATGAAGAACCCTCTGGTTATATCAGTGTAATGAAGAACCCTCAGGTTCTATCAGTGTAATGAAGAACCATCTGGATATATCAGTGTAATGAAGAAACCTTTGGTTATATCAGTGTAATGAAGAAACCTCAGGTTCTATCAGTGTAATGAAGAACCCTCAGGTTCTATCAGTGTAATGAAGAACCATCTGGATCTATCAGTGTAATAAAGAACCCTCTGGTTCTATCAGTGGAATGAAGAACCCTCTGGATCTATCAGTGGAATGAAGAACCCTCTGGATCTATCAGTGGAACCCTATGGTTCTATCAGTGTAATGAAGAACCCTATGGTTCTATCAGTGGAACCCTCTGGTTCTATCAGTGTAATGAAGAACCCTCTGGATCTATCAGTGTAATGAAGAACCCTCTGTTTTTATCAGTGGAACCATACGGTTATATCAGTGTAATGAAGAACCCTCTGTTTCTATCAGTGGAACCCTATGGTTCTATCAGTGTAATGAAGAACCCTATGGTTCTATCAGTGGAACCCTATGGTGCTATCAGTGTAATGAAGAACCCTCTGGTTATATCAGTGTAATGAAGAACCCTCTGGTTCTATCAGTGGAACCCTCTGGATCTATCAGTGTAATGAAGAACCCTATGGTTCTATCAGTGGAACCCTCTGGATCTATCAGTGTAATGAAGAACCCTCTGTTTCTATCAGTGGAACCCTATGGTTATATCAGTGTAATGAAGAACCCTCTGGTTCTATCAGTGTAATGAAGAACCCTCTGGTTCTATCAGTGTAATGAAGAAGCCTCTGGTTCTATCAGTCTAATGAAGAACCCTCATAAATCTAGTCTTTAGCCACACCCCACCAGTGAAGTAGATCTGACCCACTGTTTGGAATACACTGATCTGAATACTCACTAGTGCAGACCGTTCCTTCCACCCCACCTTGACACAGGGTACCTGAAACACACAGCAGTTCACTATCAGGACCGGACAGCAGGGTTTGGGGTCAATTCCATTTCTATTTGACCCCAACCCCGCTGAATAGATGGCTTGGACAACAAACTACTAAGTTAGTAAAAAGATTAACAGTTTATAATTATTAAACTGTTTCCCAATTGATTAACCATTAACCATTGACCATTAACCATTACAATTGACATAATCTGAGGCCGTATTTATAAATAAATGCTCATCTAGGATTAGGTTCCTCCTGTTAATGTTAATGTAATCTTTATTTATTTATTCTGATCTTAAAGGCTAAACTGATCCTAGATAAGCAGTCCTACTCCGAATCGCTTCATGAATATGGCCCCTGAAATGTCCTGGACCTGCCCACTGCTCTTAGTGATCTGACAGGATGTTTTCATTTCAAGCTAAATTCCAAGAAATTGGTTACGTTGTGACTGGGAGGAAACAGGCAAAACAGCAGTTTTTCTGGAACTGAGTTAGTGATCTCTGTTCCCAGGGCTGGGTTCAACAAAGCTTAGTTAGTGGTCTCTGTTCCCAGGGCTGGGTTCAACATAATTGAGTTAGTGGTCTCTGTTCCCAGGGCTGGGTTCAACAGAACTGAGTTAGAGGCCTCTGTTCCCAGGGCTGGGTTCAACAGAGCTGAGTTAGTGGTCTCTGTTCCCAGGGCTGGGTTCAACATAATTGAGTTAGTGGTCTCTGTTCCCAGGGCTGGGTTCAACAGAACTGAGTTAGAGGCCTCTGTTCCCAGGGCTGGGTTCAACAGAGCTGAGTTAGTGGTCTCTGTTCCCAGGGCTGGGTTCAACAGAACTGAGTTAGTGGTCTCTGTTCCCAGGGCTGGGTTCAACAGAACTGAGTTAGTGGTCTCTGTTCCCAGGGCTGGGTTCAACAGAACTGAGTTAGTGGTCTCTGTTCCCAGGGCTGGGTTCAACAGAGCTGAGTTAGTGGTCTCTGTTCCCAGGGCTGGGTTCAACAGAACTGAGTTAGTGGTCTCTGTTCCCAGGGCTGGGTTCAACAGAACTGAGTTAGTGGTCTCTGTTCCCAGGGCTGGGTTCAACAGAGCTGAGTTAGTGGTCTCTGTTCCCAGGGCTGGGTTCAACAGAACTGAGTTAGAGGCCTCTGTTCCCAGGGCTGGGTTCAACAGAGCTGAGTTAGTGGTCTCTGTTCCCAGGGCTGGGTTCAACAGGACTGAGTTAGTGGTCTCTGTTCCCAGGGCTGGGTTCAACAGAACTGAGTTAGTGGTCTCTGTTCCCAGGGCTGGGTTCAACAGAGCTGAGTTAGTGGTCTCTGTTCCCAGGGCTGGGTTCAACAGGACTGAGTTAGTGGTCTCTGTTCCCAGGGCTGGGTTCAACAGGACTGAGTTAGTGGTCTCTGTTCCCAGGGCTGGGTTCAACAGGACTGAGTTAGTGGTCTCTGTTCCCAGGGCTGGGTTCAACAGAACTGAGTTAGTGGTCTCTGTTCCCAGGGCTGGGTTCAACATAACTGAGTTAGAGGCCTCTGTTCCCAGGGCTGGGTTCAACAGGACTGAGTTAGTGGTCTCTGTTCCCAGGGCTGGGTTCAACAGAACTGAGTTAGAGGCCTCTGTTCCCAGGGCTGGGTTCAACATAACTGAGTTAGAGGCCTCTGTTCCCAGGGCTGGGTTCAACAGAGCTGAGTTAGTGGTCTCTGTTCCCAGGGCTGGGTTCAACAGAACTGAGTTAGAGGCCTCTGTTCCCAGGGCTGGGTTCAACAGAGCTGAGTTAGTGGTCTCTGTTCCCAGGGCTGGGTTCAACAGGACTGAGTTAGTGGTCTCTGTTCCCAGGGCTGGGTTCAACAGAACTGAGTTAGTGGTCTCTGTTCCCAGGGCTGGGTTCAACAGAGCTGAGTTAGTGGTCTCTGTTCCCAGGGCTGGGTTCAACAGGACTGAGTTAGTGGTCTCTGTTCCCAGGGCTGGGTTCAACAGGACTGAGTTAGTGGTCTCTGTTCCCAGGGCTGGGTTCAACAGGACTGAGTTAGTGGTCTCTGTTCCCAGGGCTGGGTTCAACAGAACTGAGTTAGTGGTCTCTGTTCCCAGGGCTGGGTTCAACATAACTGAGTTAGAGGCCTCTGTTCCCAGGGCTGGGTTCAACAGGACTGAGTTAGTGGTCTCTGTTCCCAGGGCTGGGTTCAACAGAACTGAGTTAGAGGCCTCTGTTCCCAGGGCTGGGTTCAACATAACTGAGTTAGTGGTCTCTGTTCCCAGGGCTGGGTTCAACAGAACTGAGTTAGTGGTCTCTGTTCCCAGGGCTGGGTTCAACAGAACTGAGTTAGTGGTCTCTGTTCCCAGGGCTGGGTTCAACAGAACTGAGTTAGAGGCCTCTGTTCCCAGGGCTGGGTTCAACAACCCAATACAATACTGACACTGAAGGAATAAATATCACATCATAACCTACGTTTATTGACAAATTGATCATTTTTGAATTCCTCTAAAAATTGAAAAATTCTTCCTTCTCAAACTTGACCTTAACATATATTAGAAAGAAATGTAGCAAATTAAATAAAAACCTGTCAGCAGCCAGCCCAGAAAGATGAGTCTCTCTGCACCTTTCATCTCTGCACGGGGTGAGAGAGAGACACACACACACACACACACACACACACACACCTATATAATCAGCAGATACTCTCACTACATGACCATCAAAAAGGCTCAGTTAGTCATCAATGTAAAACAAATAAATAATAATCGTCACATCAAATAAAGTTTCAACTAAATAATATCATAAGTTCCTATAACATCCATACATGTTCAACCATTCATTGTTGTTTTTGTCACACTGATTTATTGTAAATACACAATAAATCCACCTACCATGTAAAGTTTCCAACACCTAGAAATGTAAAAAAAAAACACACAAAAAAACAGATTTAAAAACTCAACGATTGTCCTAATGATAATTCCTCTGATGGAAATGGTGGTCCTTCTCGTTCTTCACCCAGACACAGAGTGGTCCCGTCGTCAAGCACGAATACAGACAAAACTTACGTCATTAGTATCCATCAATAGCGTTCAAATAAATGGCTTGAAAGGAATAGGCCAAGGGCTACATCTGTTGGCTGTTCAGCTACTACAAACGGGGGAATTCCAAGCCGTGTTATGTGCACGTCAATGAAACGTAAATCCACTTTTGTTTTAATGCGCTTTTCTCTCTACCCGTATTCTGACCTGGAATTTAAGCATGATAATAGCATACAAATCACCAAGGGCCCGAATCTGATTTAGGAAATTAAATTGCCTTAGTTGGGGGCATTTTAACGGGCTTTGCAGACATGGTTCCCTTTGCTCGCGCTGAATACATCTACCTACACCCCTGAAAACACTCCCACTTGCTGGCCAACAGATTGTCTCATGGAGTTTTCATTCAATTGGGTTTTCAGTACATTTATCTTAACTATCCCTTTAAAGCTGCAATATATACGTTTTTGGGCAACCAACCAAAATCACATAGAAATATGAATATCAGGGAATATCAGTCCACTAATACAGGACTAGTAAAGGCCCAGTGCAATACTGTTGAGGAAGAAAAATATATATATATATATATTTATATTTACAGTTGAAGTCGGAAGTTTTATCACAATTCCTGATATTTAACCCTATTAAAAAGTACCTGTCTTAGATCAGTTATGATCACCACTCTATTTTAAGAATGTGAAATGTCAGAATAATAGTAGAGGGAATGATTTATTTCAGCTTTTATTTCTTTCATCACATTCCCAGTTGGCCAGAAGTTTACATACACTCAATTAGTATTTGGTAGCATTGCCTTTAAATTGTTTAACTTGGGTCAAACTGTTTCGGGTAGCCTGCCACAAGCTTCCCACAATAAGTTGGGTGCATTTTGGCCCATTCCTCCTGACAGAGTTGGTGTAACTGAGTCAGGTTTGTAGGCCTCCTTGCTAGCACACGCTTTTTCAGTTTTTCCCACACAATTTCTATGAGATTGAGGTCAGGGCTTTTAAGCCATTTTGCCACAACTTTGGAAGCATGCTTGGGGTCATTGTCCATTTGGAAGACCCATTTGCGACCAAGCTTTAACTTCCTGACTGATGTCTTGAGATGCTGCTTCAATATATACACATCATTTTCCTACTTCATAATGCCATCTATATTGTGAAGTGCACCAGTCCCTCCTGCAGCAAATCACCCCCACTACTTAATGCTGCCACCCCCGTGCTTCAAGGTTGGGATGGTGTTCTTCGGCTTGCAAGCCTCCCCCTTTTTCCTCCAAACATAACGATGGTTATGATGGCCAAACAGTTCTATTTTTGTTTCATCAGACCAGAGGACATTTCTCCAAAAAGTACGATCTTTGTCCCCATGTGCAGTTGCAAACCGTAGTCTGGCTTTTTTATGGCGGTTTTGGAGCAGTGGCTTCTTCCTTGCTGAGTGGCCTTTCATGTTATGCCGATATAGGACTCGTTTTACTGTGGATATAGATACTTTTGTACCTGTTTCCTCCAGCATCTTCACAAGGTGCTTTGCTGTTGTTCTGGGATTGACTTGCACTTCTCGCACAAAAGTATGTTCATCTCTAGGAGACAGAACATGTCTCATTCCTGAGTGGTATGATGGCTGCGTGGTCCCATGGTGTTTATACTTGCGTATTATTGTTTGTACAGATGAACGTGGTAACTTCAGGTGTTTGGAAATTGCTCCCAAAGACGAACCAGACTTGTGGAGGTCTACAATTTTGTTTCTGAGGTCTTGGCTGATATCTTTTGATTTTCCCATTATGTCAAGCAAAGAGGCACTGAGTTTGAAGGTAGGCCTTAAAATACATCCACAGGTACACCTCCAATTTACTCAAATGATGTCAATTAGCCTATCAGAAACTTCTAAAGCCATGACATAATCTTCTGGATTTTCAACAACAAGTGGGACACAATCATGAAGTGGAACGACATTTATTGGATATTTCAAACTTTTTTAACAAATCAAAAACTGAAAAATTGGGCGTGCAAAATTATTCAGCCCCCTTAAGTTAATACTTTGTAGCGCCACCTTTTGCTGTGATTACAGCTGTAAGTCGCTTGGGGTATGTCTCTATCAGTTTTGCACATCGAGAGACTGAAAATTTTCCCATTCCTCCTTGCAAAACAGCTCGAGCTCAGTGAGGTTGGATGGAGAGCATTTGTGAACAGCAGTTTTCAGTTCTTTCCACAGATTCTCGATTGGATTCAGGTCTGGACTTTGACTTGGCCATTCTAACACCTGGATATGTTTATTTTTGAACCATTCCATTGTAGATTTTGCTTTATGTTTTGGATCATTGTCTTGTTGGAAGACAAATCTCCGTCCCAGTCTCAGGTCTTTTGCAGACTCCATCAGGTTTTCTTCTAGTTATCATCATTAGTCATTTAGGTCAACATTGGATCATTCAGAGATCCTCATTGAACTTCTGGAGAGAGTTTGCTGCACTGAAAGTAAAGGGGCTGTATAATTTTTCTCCTTTGCACCCCAGTATCTGGCGTTGTGTTTGGGATCATTGTCATGCTGAAAGACCCAGCCACGTTTCATCTTCAATGCCCTTGCTGATGGAAGGAGGTTTTCACTCAAAATCTCACGATACATGGCCCCATTCATTCTTTCCTTTACACGGATCAGTCGTCCTGGTCCCTTTGCAGAAAAACAGCCCCAAAGCATGATGTTTCCACCCCCATGCTTCACAGTAGGTATGGTGTTCTTTGGATGCAACTCAGCATTCTTTGTCCTCCAAACACGACGAGTTGAGTTTTTACCAAAAAGTTATATTTTGGTTTCATCTGACCATATGACATTCTCCCAATCTTCTTCTGGATCATCCAAATGCTCTCTAGCAAACTTCAGACGGGCCTGGACATATACTGGCTTAAGCAGGGGGACACGTCTGGCACTGCAGGATTTGAGTCCCTGGCAGCATAGTGTGTTACTGATGGTAGGCTTTGTTACTTTGGTCCCAGCTCTCTGCAGGTCATTCACTAGGTCCCCCCGTGTGGTTCTGGGATTTTTGCTCACCGTTCTTGTGATCAGTTTGACCCCACGGGGTGAGATCTTGCGTGGAGCCCCAGATCGAGGGAGATTATCAGTGGTCTTGTATGTCTTTCATTTCTTAGTAATTGCTCCCACAGTTGATTTCTTCAAACCAAGCTGCTTACCTATTGCAGATTCAGTCTTCCCAGCCTGGTGCAGGTCTACAATTTTGTTTCTGGTGTCCTTTGACAGCTCTTTGGTCTTGGCCATAGTGGAGTTTGGAGTGTGACTGTTTGAGGTTGTGGACAGGTGTCTTTTATACTGATAACAAGTTCAAACAGGTTGCATTAATACAGGTAACGAGTGGAGGACAGAGAAGCCTCTTAAAGAAGAAGTTACAGGTCTGTGAGAGCCAGAAAACTTGCTTGTTTGTAGGTGACCAAATACTTATTTTCCACCATAATTTGCAAATAAATAAATAAAAAATTCTACAATGTGATTTTCTGGATTTTTTTCCCTCATTTTGTCTGTCATAGTTGAAGTGTACCTATGATGAAAATTACAGGCCTCTCTCATCTTTTTAAGTGGGAGAACTTGCACAATTGGTGGCTGACTAAATACATTTTTGCCCCACTGTAGGTGTTCCTTTTGTCCAGGTGGGAAAGGGAAGTTTTACCCGATCTGTTAGGGCGGTATGTTGTTGATGTGAGCCATGACCAGCCTTTCAAAGCACTTCATGGTTACAGACGAGTGCTACAGGTTGGTAGTCATTTAGACAGGTTACCTTAGTGTTATTAGGCACAGGGACTATGGTGGTCTGCTTGAAACATGTTGATATTACAGACTCAGACAGTTTGAAAATGTCAGGGAAGACACTTGCCAGTTGGTTAGCGCATGCTTGGAGTACACGTCCTGGTAATCCGTCTGGTCCTGCGGCCTTGTGAATGTTGACCTGTTTAAAGGTCTTACTCACGTCGGCTACGGAGAGCGTGATCACACAGTTGTCCAGAACAGCTGATGCTCTCATGCATGCTTCAGTGTTACTTGTCTCGAAGCGAGCATAGAAGAAATGTAGCTCGTCTGGTAGGCTCGTGTCACTGGGCAGCTCTCGGCTGTGCTTCCCTTTGTAGTCTGTAATAGTTTGCAGGCCCTGCCACATCCGACAAACATCGGAGCTGAGGTAGTACGATTCAATCTTAGTCCTGTTGTGACGCTTTGCTTGTTTGATGGTTCGTCGGAGGGCATAGAGGGATTTCTTATGCTTCCGGGTTAGAGTCCCGCTCATTGAAATCGGCAGCTCTGCCCTTTAGCTCAGTGCGGATGTTGCATATAATCCATGGGATACCTGTGGTGCATGGGAAATAATTGGATTGAAAATTATTTAAGCTTAAATAAACAAACAATAAAATCATAGTTTATTTGTCACGTGCGCTGAATACAACAGGTGTAGTAGAACTTACAGTGAAATGCTTACTTACAGGCTCTAACCAATAGTACAAAAAAGGTATTAGGTGAAGAATAGGTAAGTAAAGAAATAAAAACAGTAAAAAGACAGGCTATATACAGTAGAGAGGCTATATACAGTAGAGAGGTTATATACAGTAGAGAGGCTATATACAGTAGAGAGGTTATATACAGTAGAGAGGCTATATACAGTAGAGAGACTATATACAGGAGAGAGGCTATATACAGGAGAGAGGCTATATACAGGAGAGAGGTTATACACAGTAGAGAGGCTATATACAGTAGAGAGGTTATATACAGTAGAGAGGCTATATACAGGAGAGAGGCTATATACAGGAGAGAGGTTATACACAGTAGAGAGGCTATATACAGTAGAGAGGCTATATACAGTAGAGAGGCTATATACAGTAGAGAGGTTATATACAGTAGAGAGGCTATATACAGTAGAGAGGCTATATACAGTAGAGAGGCTATATACAGTGGAGAGGCTATATACAGGAGAGAGGCTATATACAGTAGAGAGGTTATATACAGTAGAGAGGCTATATACAGTAGAGAGGCTATATACAGTAGAGAGGTTATATACAGTAGAGAGGCTATATACAGTAGAGAGGCTATATACAGTAGAGAGGCTATAAACAGTAGATGCTGTATACAGTAGAGAGGCTATATACAGTAGAGAGGCTATATACAGTAGAGGGGCTATATACAGTAGAGAGGCTATATACAGTAGAGAGGCTGTATACAGTAGAGGGGCTATATACGGTAGAGAGGCTATATACAGTAGAGAGGCTATATACAGGAGAGAGGCTATGTACAGTAGAGGCTATATACAGTGGAGAGGCTATATACAGGAGAGAGGCTATATACAGTAGAGAGGTTATATACAGTAGAGAGGCTATATACAGTAGAGAGGCTATATACAGTAGAGAGGTTATATACAGTAGAGAGGCTATATGCAGTAGAGGCTATATATAGTAGAGAGGCTATATACAGTAGAGAGGCTATATACAGTAGAGGGGCTATATACAGTATAGAGGCTATATACAGTAGAGAGGCTATATACAGTAGAGGCTATATACAGTAGAGAGGCTATATACAGTAGAGAGGCTATATACAGTAGAGAGGCTATATACAGTAGACAGGCTATATACAGTAGAGAGGCTATATACAGTAGACAGGCTATATACAGTAGAGGGGCTATATACAGTAGAGAGGCTATATACAGGAGAGAGGTTATACACAGTAGAGAGGCTATATACAGTAGAGAGGCTATATACAGTAGAGAGGCTATAGACAGTAGAGAGGCTATATACAGGAGAGAGGTTATACACAGTAGAGAGGCTATATACAGTAGAGGGGCTATATACAGTAGAGAGGCTATATACAGTAGACAGGCTATATACAGTAGACAGGCTATATACAGTAGAGAGGCTATGAATCAAATCAAAATCAAATCAAATTTATTTATATAGCCCTTCGTACATCAGCTGATATCTCAAAGTGCTGTACAGAAACCCAGCCTAAAACCCCAAACAGCAAGCAATGCAGGTGTAGAAGCACTATATACAGTAGACAGGCTATATACAGTAGAGGGGCTATATACAGGAGAGAGGTTATACACAGTAGAGAGGCTATATACAGTAGAGAGGCTATATACAGTAGAGAGGCTATAGACCAGGGTTGTCAAACTCAAATACCCAGTGGGCCAAAATGTAAAACCTGAACAAAGTCACGGGCCAACATTGAACAAATTAACCTTTTAATATGGACCCAAACAAGTTTTGCTTTAACATTGAATATGGAACAAGCATCGCTTATTACCATACAATATATAATTTAATAGTGGAGACATGCAAAATCGAATTTCAAATGAAAAAACACATCAATGGCATTCATTTATTAAATAAATAAAATTTAAATAAAAATTGTATGCCTCTTTTCTATTTGCAGCCTTCTGATTTAAATACCAAAATAAACTTTTTCCACTGGCTAATAATTTTACAAATAAAATGATAATAAATCAATCAACCATTCAAGCCCATGCCTTGTAGCAAGAAAAAGTGCATAAAGAAAACGTTAATTATTGCACACTGGTCTAATCTGATGTGCCCAAGCCAGATACCTGGCATCTCTTCTTGGATGCTAGTTCATCAATGTCTGGGCTCAAACTCTGAGCTGAAGAAATCCTCAGTATCGAGCGAAGATGTTCATCAGTCAGACGTCTCCTGTGAGTTGTTTTGGTCATCTTCATCGAGGAGAAAAGTTGCTCGCATAGATAAGTGCTGCCGAACATGGAGAGCATCTGAGCAGCTTGGGTGCGGAGCTGAGGCATTGTGTCAGGGATGAACCGTGGAAACTGTGCGGCGCCCACAGCATCATACTTTGACTTCAGCGTGTCGTTGCACTGGAGTTCAATCAGCTCCATTTGGATGTTGGTTGGTGCATTTTCCACATCAACTGCGAAGGGATTACTAAGCAGTTCAAACTAGCATTTCTGGGCATCGAAGTCGGCAAATCGCCGGCTAAACTCAGCGGCGAGAACACTGAGTTTTTCAGCAAACTGTGCGCATGGGAACACGGCGGTAGAGATCTGCGCTTTTATGGATTGGCAGCAGGGAAAATGGCAAGGGTTTCCTTGCAGCATCTGATTCTCCCACAGGCACAGTTTAGTTTTGAAGGCCCTCACTGCAGCGTACATGTCTGTGATGATGCGCCCCCGCCCCTGAAGCTGCAGGTTCAGCGCATCGAGATGGCTCGAGATGTCACAGAGAAAGGCCAGCTCACACAGGAACTTTTGCTCCTGGAGCTCTGCTGTATCCTTCCCTTTGGTTTCCAGGAATTGACATATTTCCTCACGCAGCTCGAAACATCTGTTCAGTACTTTTCCTCTGCTTAGCCATCTCACCTCTGTGTGATACGACACGTCTGCGTATTCCGAACCACACTCCTCCAGAAAAGATTTAAACTGGCGGTGATTTAGACCTTTGGCTCTTATAAAGTTAACTACCTGTGTTACTGTGGTCATAACATGTTCCATCTTTAGGGCTTTGGCACACAGTGCTTCCTGATGTATGATGCAGTGGTAAACAGTTAGCTCACCTGCACAGTTCTCTTCCCGCATCTTCTCCCGAACCATGCCCACCAGTCCACTCTTTTTACCGCACATCGCTGGCGCACCATCTGTCGTTAATCCAACGAGTTTATCCCACGGCAGCTTTATTTCAGTTACACATTTGGAAACCTCCTCAAAGATTTCCTTTCCTGTGGTTGTGCCATGCATTGATTTGAATCCTAATAGCTCCTCCGTAACACACAGATTTGAGTCCACTCCACGGATGAAGACTGACAGCTGAGCAGACGCACTGACAGCTGAGCAGTATCAGATGCGTCGCAGCTCTCATCCACAGCGAGGGAGAACGCAACAAAATCTTTTCCCTTTTCCATCAGCTGGTCATACAGATTGGTGGCAAGATCACATGTGCGATCAGCTACTGTGTTCCTGCTCAGGCTCACGTTTGAAAATGCTTGTTTTTTCTCTGGGCATACGAGGTCACAAACCTTCATCATGCACTTTTTCATGAACTCTCCCTCATTAAAGGGCCGGGCTGATTTTGCGATCTCTGCTGCCACTATATAACTAGCCTTTACAGCAGCCTCGCTTTGTGATGTGGCTTTTTTAAACATATTCTGTTGTGAAACCAAACTTCTTTTCATCTCCTCTACTTTCTGGCTCCTTTGAGTCATGTCCAGGTATTTGTCATGGTGTTTCGTTTCATAGTGTCGTCTAATGTTGTACTCCTTACTTACAGCCACGTTGACTCCACAAACAAGACAAACAGGTTTGTCTTTTACATATGTAAACAGATATTCTGCCTCCCACTTGTCCAGAAAGCTCCTGTTTTCTGCCTTTCTTTTCGCCATTTTTGGGAAGGGTTAGCTCGCTGACAGTTGTAGCGTCTATGTTGCTATGACTACTGTCACAGAGAAGAGAGCGTTTCTGGGTCCTGTCCTGATTGGCGCGCGAAAACAGCAGAGCATTATGGGATTCGTAGTATTAGTGGTGAATGCGCTGTATAATACCGGCGGGCCAGCTCTAGTAGTAATTTGGAATTGTCTCGCGGGCCAAATATAATTACCCCGCGGGCCAAATTTGGCCCACGGGCCAGAGTTTGACACCCACAGTTGTAGCGTCTATGTTGCTATGACTACTGTCACAGAGGAGAGAGCGTTTCTGGGTCCTGTCCTGATTGGCGCGCGAAAACAGCAGAGCATTATGGGATAGTATAGTCTATAGTATAGACAGTAGAGAGGCTATATACAGGAGAGAGGCTATACACAGTAGAGAGGCTATATACAGTAGAGAGGCTATATACAGTAGAGAGGCTATATACAGTAGAGAGGCTATATACAGTAGTGAGGCTATATACAATAGAGGGGCTATATACAGTAGAGAGGCTATATACAGTAGAGGGGCTATATACAGTAGAGGCTATATACAGTAGAGAGGCTATATACAGTAGAGGAACTCAATTTAACCTTGCGCAATACCCTAGATGCAGTTGCACCCCTAAAAACTAAAAACATTTCTCATAAGAAACTAGCTCCCTGGTACACAGAAAATACCCGAGCTCTGAAGCAAGCTTCCAGAAAATTGGAACGGAAATGGCGCCTCACCAAATTGGAACTCTTCCGACTAGCTTGGAAAGACAGTACTGTGCAGTACCGAAGAGCCCTTACTGCTGCTCGATCATCCTATTTTTCTAACTTAATTGAGGAAAATAAGAACAATCCGAAATTCCTTTTTGATACTGTCGCAAAGCTAACTTAAAAGCAGCATTCCCCAAGAGGATGACTTTCACTTTAGCAGTGATAAATTCATGAACTTCTTTGAGGAAAAGATTATGATTATTAGAAAGCAAATTACGGACTCCTCTTTAAATCTGCGTATTCCTTCAAAGCTCAGTTGTCCTGAGTCTGCACAACTCTGCCAGGACCTAGGCTCAAGAGAGACGCTCAAGTGTTTTAGTACTATATCTCTTGACACAATGATGAAAATAATCATGGCCTCTAAACCTTCAAGCTGCATACTGGAGCCTATTCCAACTAAACTACTGAAAGAGCTGCTTCCTGTGCTTGGCCCTCCTATGTTGAACATAATAAACGGCTCTCTATCCACCGGATGTGTACCAAACTCACTAAAAGTGGCAGTAATAAAGCCTCTCTTGAAAAAGCCAAACCTTGACCCAGAAAATATAAAAAACTATCGGCCTATATCGAATCTTCCATTCCTCTCAAAAATTTTAGAAAAGGCTGTTGCGCAGCAACTTACTGCCTTCCTGAAGACAAACAATGTATACGAAATGCTTCAGTCTGGTTTTAGACCCCATCATAGCACTGAGGCGGCACTTGTGAAGGTGGTAAATGACATTTTAATGGCATCGGACCGAGGCTCTGCATCTGTCCTCGTGCTCCTAGACCTTAGTGCTGCTTTTGATACCATCGATCACCACATTCTTTTGGAGAGATTGGAAACCCAAATTGGTCTACACGGACAAGTTCTGGCCTGGTTTAGATCTTATCTGTCGAAAAGATATCAGTTTGTCTCTGTGAATGGTTTGTCCTCTGACAAATCAACTGTAAATTTCGGTGTTCCTCAAGGTCCCGTTTTAGGACCACTATTGTTTTCACTATATATTTTACCTCTTGGGGATGTTATTCGAAAACATAATGTTAACTTTCACTGCTATGCGGATGACACCCAGCTGTACATTTCAATGAAACATGGTGAAGCCCCAAAATTGCCCTTGCTAGAAGCATGTGTTTCAGACATAAGGAAGTGGATGGCTGCAAACTTTCTACTTTTAAACTCAGACAAAACAGAGATGCTTGTTCTAGGTCCCAAGAAACAAAGAGATCTTCTGTTGAATCTGACAATTAATCTTAATGGTTGTACTGTCGTCTCAAATAAAACTGTAAAGGACCTCTGCGTTATTCTGGACCCTGATCTCTCTTTTGAAGAACATATCAAGACCATTTCAAGGACAGCTTTTTTCCATCTACGTAACATTGCAAAAATCTGAAACTTTCTGTCCAAAAATGATGCAGAAAAATTAATCCATGCTTTTGTCACTTCTAGGTTAGACTACTGCAATGCTTTACTTTCCGGCTACCCGGATAAAGCACTAAATAAACTTCAGTTGGTGCTAAATACGGCTGCTAGAATCCTGACTAGAACCAAAGAATTTGATCATATTACTCCAGTGCTAGCCTCTCTACACTGGCTTCCTGTCAAAGCAAGGGCTGATTTCAAGGTTTTACTGCTAACCTACAAAGCATTACATGGGCTTGCTCCTACCTATCTCTCTGATTTGGTCCTGCCGTACATACCTACACGTACGATATGGTCACAAGACGCAGGCCTCCTAATTGTCCCTAGAATTTCTAAGCAAACAGCTGGAGGCAGGGCTTTCTCCTATAGAGCTCCATTTTTATGGAACGGTCTGCCTACCCATGTCAGAGACGCAAACTCGGTCTCAACCTTTAAGTCTTTACTGAAGACTCATCTCTTCAGTGGGTCATATGATTGAGTGTAGTCTGGCCCAGGAGTGGGGTGAACGGAAAGGCTCTGGAGCAACGAACCGCCCTTGCTGTTTCTGCCTGGCCGGCTCCCCTCTTTCCACTGGGATTCTCTGCCTCTAACCCTATTACAGGGGCTGAGTCACTGGCTTACTGGGGCTCTCTCATGCCGTCCCTGGAAGGGGTGCGTCACCTGAGTGGGTTGATTCACTGATGTGGTCATCCTGTCTGGGTTGGCGCCCCCCCTTGGGTTGTGCCATGGCAGAGATCTTTGTGGGTTATACTCAGCCTTGTCTCAGGATGGTAAGTTGGTGGTTGAAGATATCCCTCTAGTGGTGTGGGGGCTGTGCTTTGGCAAAGTGGGTGGGGTTATATCCTTCCTGTTTGGCCCTGTCCGGGGGGTGTCCTCGGATGGGGCCACAGTGTCTCCTGACCCCTCCTGTCTCAGCCTCCAGTATTTATGCTGCAGTAGTTTATGTGTCGGGGGACTAGGGTCAGTTTGTTATATCTGGAGTACTTCTCCTGTCCTATTCGGTATCCTGTGTAAATCTGCGTGTGTTCTCTAATTCTCTCCTTCTCTCTTTCTTTCTCTCTCTCGGAGGACCTGAGCCCTAGGACCATGCCCCAGCACTACCTGACATGATGACTCCTTGCTGTCCGCAGTCCACCTGGCCGTGCTGCTGCTCCAGTTTCAACTGTTCTCCCTTATTATTATTCGACCATGCTGGTCATTTATGAACATTTGAACATCTTGGCCATGTTCTGTTAAAATCTCCACCCGGCACAGCCAGAAGAGGACTGGCCACCCCACATAGCCTGGTTCCTCTCTAGGTTTCTTCCTAGGTTTTGGCCTTTCTAGGGAGTTTTTCCTAGCCACCGTGCTTCTACACCTGCATTGCTTGCTGTTTGGGGTTTTAGGCTGGGTTTCTGTACAGCACTTTGAGATATCAGCTGATGTACGAAGGGCTATGTAAATACATTTGATTTGATTTGATTTGATTTAGAGAGACTATATACAGTAGTGAGGCTATATACAGTAGAGGGGCTATATACAGTAGAGAGGCTATATACAGTAGAGAGGCTATATACAGTAGAGAGGTTATATACAGTAGAGGCTACATACAGTAGAGAGGTTATATACAGTAGAGAGGTTATATACAGTAGAGAGGCTATATACTGTAGAGGCTATATACAGTATAGAGGCTATATACAGTAGAGAGGTTATATACAGTAGAGAGGCTATATACAGTAGAGAGGCTATATACAGTAGAGAGGCTACATACAGTAGAGAGGTTATATACAGTAGAGAGGCTATATACAGTAGAGAGGCTATATACATTAGAGAGGTTATATACAGTAGAGAGGCTATATACAGTAGAGAGGCTATATACAGTAGAGGGGCTATATACAGTAGAGAGGCTATATACAGTAGAGGGGCTATATACAGTAGAGAGGCTATACACAGTAGAGAGGCTATTTACAGTAGAGAGGCTATATACAGTAGAGAGGCTATATACAGTAGAGAGGCTATACACAGTAGAGAGGCTATATACAGTAGAGAGGCTATACACAGTAGACAGGCTATATACAGTAGAGAGGCTATATACAGTAGACAGGCTATATACAGTAGAGAGGCTATATACAGTAGAGAGGCTATATACAGTAGAGAGGCTATATA
The DNA here is from genome assembly GCF_045791955.1 of Oncorhynchus clarkii lewisi. NCBI lineage: Eukaryota > Metazoa > Chordata > Actinopteri > Salmoniformes > Salmonidae > Oncorhynchus > Oncorhynchus clarkii. The sequence goes on from NC_092156.1 coordinate 2,296,121, forward strand.
CAGTAGAGAGGCTATATACAGTAGAGGGGCTATATACAGTAGAGAGGCTATATACAGTATAGAGGCTATATACAGTAGAGAGGCTATAAACAGACACCGGTTAGTCAGGCTGATTGAGGTAGTATGTACATATAGGTCTGGTTAAAGTGCCTATGCATATATGATGTACAGAGAGTAGCAGTAGCATAAAGAGGGGTTGGGGGGTGGTGGGACACAATGCAGATAGTCCGGGTAGCCATTTGATTACCTGTTCAGGAGTCTTATGGCTTGGGGGTAATACAAGCAAGAGCAGTGTCTGGGTTTTCCTTTTTAAATGTTAAGAAAAAATAACATATGGTGGATAAAATGTGTTTATGGATTTTTTAGTTTATAAATTATGTTCTTGTCTTTACGTGTTCTAGTGCTGATCTGGCAAACACACACACACACACACACACACACACAAACACACACACACACACACGTGTGTTATTCCAGTTCAGAAGGTTTTCCATAAGGGTGTTGTCACAGGACTCTTCCTGGGAGATCGGGCACGCTCATCGGATCCAGCTGTAAGTACTCAGTCACTCCGTCTCTCATGCTGTCCTCCGACATGCCACAGTACTGAATTTAAACATGTGTTACTATGAACTACTACTTTGAGCGGTTAACTATTTTGTTCAATGTCTTCTCTCTTGTAAATGTGATTTATTTTTATTTTTTATTGACTACATGGTAACCGTCGCATGTCACACTGCCGGCTGGCGTTGCGCTTCCTGAAACAGCGCTGCTATGACATTTGGAGATCTAGGCTACAGTTCCGCAATCAATCTGCACTTGTCTTGTTTCAAAGTTTCCTATCTGTAGTTTAACTTTTTCCTACATTTATAAAATCATTAGTAAATTATTTATTTCTGTAGCCAGTGAGCGAATGAAAATAGTCAGGCGCGCCTTGTAGTTGTTTCTACAGAACTCCCAGAAATACATTCTGTATCCGGACAGCTGGAGTTTATTAATACATCCCCTTACCCTTTCAGCACGCTACATGGCGCGCTCAGCATGGAGCAAGAAATCGCACCTATAATAGGTTCCTGGACGCAGTAAGAGAAGCAGTAGTGTCAACGAATCACTGCACGGAGTTGAGAAGGTGTGTCAGTGGGCCAGTATGGGATTTCTCTTTCTCCATGTAATATCAAATCAAATCAAATCAAATTTATTTATATATAATACACAGTAGAACAATGCTGTCTGTCTGTCCTATTGTGCCTGTTGTCATAAATGTTGGCATCGCATATCTCTGCATGTTTACATTGATGATACCACTCTTTACCCACAGGTGACCAACATGGGTGAATAATGTACACTCACCAGGTCTGACAGAGACAATCTCACAAGGGCCAATCAGCAGTTCCCTATATCCATTTTTTGGGGGACTTATAAATGAATGATATGTACCCATTTGATTGTTGAAGATTATAAACTGGGTGGTTTGAGCACAGAATGCTGATTGGCTGACAGCCGTGGTATATATCAGACCGTATATCACGGTTATGACAAAACATGTATTTTACTGCTGTAATTATGTTGGTAACCAGTTTATAACAGCAATAAGGCACGGCTGCTGTAATTATGTTGGTAACAGCAATAAGGCACGGCTGCTGTAATTATGTTGGTAACCAGTTTATAACAGCAATAAGGCACGGCTGCTGTAATTGTGTTGGTAACCAGTTTATAACAGCAATAAGGCACGGCTGCTGTAATTACGTTGGTAACCAGTTTATAACAGCAATAAGGCACGGCTGCTGTAATTACGTTGGTAACCAGTTTATAACAGCAATAAGGCACGGCTGCTGTAATTATGTTGGTAACCAGTTTATATTAACAATAAGGCACGGCTGCTGTAATTATGTTGGTAACCAGTTTATAACAGCAATAAGGCACGGCTGCTGTAATTATGTTGGTAATCAGTTTATAACAGCAATAAGGCACGGCTGCTGTAATTATGTTGGTAACCAGTTTATAACAGCAATAAGGCACGGCTGCTGTAATTATGTTGGTAACCAGTTTATAACAGCAATAAGGCACGGCTGCTGTAATTATGTTGGTAACCAGTTTATAACAGCAATAAGGCACGGCTGCTGTAATTATGTTGGTAACCAGTTTATATTAACAATAAGGCACGGCTGCTGTAATTATGTTGGTAACCAGTTTATAACAGCAATAAGGCACGGCTGCTGTAATTATGTTGGTAACCAGTTTATAACAGCAATAAGGCACGGCTGCTGTAATTATGTTGGTAACCAGTTTATAATAGCAATAAGGCACGGCTGCTGTAATTATGTTGGTAACCAGTTTATATTAACAATAAGGCACGGCTGCTGTAATTATGTTGGTAACCAGTTTATAATAGCAATAAGGCACGGCTGCTGTAATTATGTTGGTAACCAGTTTATAACAGCAATAAGGCACGGCTGCTGTAATTATGTTGGTAACCAGTTTATAATAGCAATAAGGCACGGCTGCTGTAATTATGTTGGTAACCAGTTTATATTAACAATAAGGCACGGCTGCTGTAATTATGTTGGTAACCAGTTTATAATAGCAATAAGGCACGGCTGCTGTAATTATGTTGGTAACCAGTTTATAACAGCAATAAGGCACGGCTGCTGTAATTATGTTGGTAACCAGTTTATAACAGCAATAAGGCACGGCTGCTGTAATTATGTTGGTAACCAGTTTATAACAGCAATAAGGCACGGCTGCTGTAATTATGTTGGTAACCAGTTTATAACAGCAATAAGGCACGGCTGCTGTAATTATGTTGGTAACCAGTTTATAACAGCAATAAGGCACGGCTGCTGTAATTATGTTGGTAACCAGTTTATAATAGCAATAAGGCACGGCTGCTGTAATTATGTTGGTAACCAGTTTATATTAACAATAAGGCACGGCTGCTGTAATTATGTTGGTAACCAGTTTATAACAGCAATAAGGCACGGCTGCTGTAATTATGTTGGTAACCAGTTTATAACAGCAATAAGGCACGGCTGCTGTAATTATGTTGGTAACCAGTTTATAATAGCAATAAGGCACGACTGCTGTAATTATGTTGGTAACCAGTTTATATTAACAATAAGGCACGGCTGCTGTAATTATGTTGGTAACCAGTTTATAATAGCAATAAGGCACGGCTGCTGTAATTATGTTGGTAACCAGTTTATATTAACAATAAGGCACGGCTGCTGTAATTATGTTGGTAACCAGTTTATAATAGCAATAAGGCACGGCTGCTGTAATTATGTTGGTAACCAGTTTATAACAGCAATAAGGCACGGCTGCTGTAATTATGTTGGTAACCAGTTTATAACAGCAATAAGGCACGGCTGCTGTAATTATGTTGGTAACCAGTTTATAACAGCAATAAGGCACGGCTGCTGTAATTATGTTGGTAACCAGTTTATAACAGCAATAAGGCACGGCTGCTGTAATTATGTTGGTAACCAGTTTATAACAGCAATAAGGCACGGCTGCTGTAATTATGTTGGTAACCAGTTTATAATAGCAATAAGGCACGGCTGCTGTAATTATGTTGGTAACCAGTTTATATTAACAATAAGGCACGGCTGCTGTAATTATGTTGGTAACCAGTTTATAACAGCAATAAGGCACGGCTGCTGTAATTATGTTGGTAACCAGTTTATAACAGCAATAAGGCACGGCTGCTGTAATTATGTTGGTAACCAGTTTATAATAGCAATAAGGCACGACTGCTGTAATTATGTTGGTAACCAGTTTATATTAACAATAAGGCACGGCTGCTGTAATTATGTTGGTAACCAGTTTATAATAGCAATAAGGCACGGCTGCTGTAATTATGTTGGTAACCAGTTTATAACAGCAATAAGGCACGGCTGCTGTAATTATGTTGGTAACCAGTTTATAATAGCAATAAGGCACGGCTGCTGTAATTATGTTGGTAACCAGTTTATATTAACAATAAGGCACGGCTGCTGTAATTATGTTGGTAACCAGTTTATAATAGCAATAAGGCACGGCTGCTGTAATTATGTTGGTAACCAGTTTATAACAGCAATAAGGCACGGCTGCTGTAATTATGTTGGTAACCAGTTTATAACAACAATAAGGCACGGCTGCTGTAATTATGTTGGTAACCAGTTTATAATAACAATAAGGCACGGCTGCTGTAATTATGTTGGTAACCAGTTTATAACAGCAATAAGGCACGGCTGCTGTAATTATGTTGGTAACCAGTTTATATTAACAATAAGGCACGGCTGCTGTAATTATGTTGGTAACCAGTTTATAACAGCAATAAGGCACGGCTGCTGTAATTATGTTGGTAACCAGTTTATAACAGCAATAAGGCACGGCTGCTGTAATTATGTTGGTAACCAGTTTATATTAACAATAAGGCACGGCTGCTGTAATTATGTTGGTAACCAGTTTATAACAGCAATAAGGCACGGCTGCTGTAATTATGTTGGTAACCAGTTTATAACAGCAATAAGGCACGGCTGCTGTAATTATGTTGGTAACCAGTTTATAACAGCAATAAGGCACGGCTGCTGTAATTATGTTGGTAACCAGTTTATTACAGCAATAAGTCACGGCTGCTATAATTTTGTTGGTAACCAGTTTATAACAGCAATAAGGCACGGCTGCTGTAATTATGTTGGTAACCAGTTTATAACAACAATAAGGCACGGCTGCTGTAATTATGTTGGTAACCAGTTTATAACAGCAATAAGGCACGGCTGCTGTAATTATGTTGGTAACCAGTTTATAACAGCAATAAGGCACGGCTGCTGTAATTATGTTGGTAACCAGTTTATAACAGCAATAAGGCACGGCTGCTGTAATTATGTTGGTAACCAGTTTATAACAACAATAAGGCACGGCTGCTGTAATTATGTTGGTAACCAGTTCATAACAGCAATAAGGCACGGCTGCTGTAATTATGTTGGTAACCAGTTTATATTAACAATAAGGCACGGCTGCTGTAATTATGTTGGTAACCAGTTTATATAAACAATAAGGCACGGCTGCTGTAATTATGTTGGTAACCAGTTTATATTAACAATAAGAAACGGCTGCTGTAATTATGTTGGTAACCAGTTTATATTAACAATAAGGCACGGCTGCTGTAATTATGTTGGTAACCAGTTTATAACAGCAATAAGGCACGGCTGCTGTAATTATGTTGGTAACCAGTTTATAACAGCAATAAGGCACGGCTGCTGTAATTATGTTGGTAACCAGTTTATAACAACAATAAGGCACGGCTGCTGTAATTATGTTGGTAACCAGTTTATAATAACAATAAGGCACGGCTGCTGTAATTATGTTGGTAACCAGTTTATAACAGCAATAAGGCACGGCTGCTGTAATTATGTTGGTAACCAGTTTATATTAACAATATGGCACGGCTGCTGTAATTATGTTGGTAACCAGTTTATAACAGCAATAAGGCACGGCTGCTGTAATTATGTTGGTAACCAGTTTATAACAGCAATAAGGCACGGCTGCTGTAATTATGTTGGTAACCAGTTTATATTAACAATAAGGCACGGCTGCTGTAATTATGTTGGTAACCAGTTTATAACAGCAATAAGGCACGGCTGCTGTAATTATGTTGGTAACCAGTTTATAACAGCAATAAGGCACGGCTGCTGTAATTATGTTGGTAACCAGTTTCTAACAGCAATAAGGCACGGCTGCTGTAATTTTGTTGGTAACCAGTTTATAACAGCAATAAGGCACGGCTGCTGTAATTATGTTGGTAACCAGTTTATAACAGCAATAAGGCACGGCTGCTGTAATTATGTTGGTAACCAGTTTATAACAGCAATAAGGCACGGCTGCTGTAATTATGTTGGTAACCAGTTTATAACAGCAATAAGGCACGGCTGCTGTAATTATGTTGGTAACCAGTTTATAACAGCAATAAGGCACGGCTGCTGTAATTATGTTGGTAACCAGTTTATAACAGCAATAAGGCACGGCTGCTGTAATTATGTTGGTAACCAGTTTATAACAACAATAAGGCACGGCTGCTGTAATTATATTGGTAACCAGTTTATAACAGCAATAAGGCACGGCTGCTGTAATTATGTTGGTAACCAGTTTATATTAACAATAAGGCACGGCTGCTGTAATTATGTTGGTAACCAGTTTATATTTACAATAAGGCACGGCTGCTGTAATTATGTTGGTAACCAGTTTATATTAACAATAAGGCACGGCTGCTGTAATTATGTTGGTAACCAGTTTATATTAACAATAAGGCACGGCTGCTGTAATTATGTTGGTAACCAGTTTATAACAGCAATAAGGCACGGCTGCTGTAATTTTGTTGGTAACCAGTTTATAACAGCAATAAGGCACGGCTGCTGTAATTATGTTGGTAACCAGTTTCTAACAGCAATAAGGCACGGCTGCTGTAATTATGTTGGTAACCAGTTTCTAACAGCAATAAGGCACGGCTGCTGTAATTATGTTGGTAACCAGTTTATAACAGCAATAAGGCACGGCTGCTGTAATTATGTTGGTAACCAGTTTATAACAGCAATAAGGCACGGCTGCTGTAATTATGTTGGTAACCAGTTTATAACAACAATAAGGCACGGCTGCTGTAATTATGTTGGTAACCAGTTTATAACAGCAATAAGGCACGGCTGCTGTAATTATGTTGGTAACCAGTTTATAACAGCAATAAGGCACGGCTGCTGTAATTATGTTGGTAACCAGTTTATAACAGCAATAAGGCACGGCTGCTGTAATTATGTTGGTAACCAGTTTATAACAACAATAAGGCACGGCTGCTGTAATTATATTGGTAACCAGTTTATAACAGCAATAAGGCACGGCTGCTGTAATTATGTTGGTAACCAGTTTATATTAACAATAAGGCACGGCTGCTGTAATTATGTTGGTAACCAGTTTATATTTACAATAAGGCACGGCTGCTGTAATTATGTTGGTAACCAGTTTATATTAACAATAAGGCATGGCTGCTGTAATTATGTTGGTAACCAGTTTATATTAACAATAAGGCACGGCTGCTGTAATTATGTTGGTAACCAGTTTATAACAGCAATAAGGCACGGCTGCTGTAATTATGTTGGTAACCAGTTTATAACAGCAATAAGGCACGGCTGCTGTAATTATGTTGGTAACCAGTTTCTAACAGCAATAAGGCACAGCTGCTGTAATTATGTTGGTAACCAGTTTCTAACAGCAATAAGGCACGGCTGCTGTAATTATGTTGGTAACCAGTTTATAACAGCAATAAGGCACGGCTGCTGTAATTATGTTGGTAACCAGTTTATAACAGCAATAAGGCACGGCTGCTGTAATTATGTTGGTAACCAGTTTATAACAACAATAAGGCACGGCTGCTGTAATTATGTTGGTAACCAGTTTATAACAGCAATAAGGCACGGCTGCTGTAATTATGTTGGTAACCAGTTTATAACAGCAATAAGGCACGGCTGCTGTAATTATGTTGGTAACCAGTTTATAACAGCAATAAGGCACGGCTGCTGTAATTATGTTGGTAACCAGTTTATATTAACAATAAGGCACGGCTGCTGTAATTATGTTGGTAACCAGTTTATAACAGCAATAAGGCACGGCTGCTGTAATTATGTTGGTAACCAGTTCATAACAACAATAAGGCACGGCTGCTGTAATTATGTTGGTAACCAGTTTATAACAGCAATAAGGCACGGCTGCTGTAATTATGTTGCTAACCAGTTTATAACAGCAATAAGGCACGGCTGCTGTAATTATGTTGGTAACCAGTTTATAACAGCAATAAGGCACGGCTGCTGTAATTATGTTGGTAACCAGTTTATATTAACAATAAGGCACGGCTGCTGTAATTATGTTGGTAACCAGTTTATATTTACAATAAGGCACGGCTGCTGTAATTATGTTGGTAACCAGTTTATATTAACAATAAGGCACGGCTGCTGTAATTATGTTGGTAACCAGTTTATAACAGCAATAAGGCACGGCTGCTGTAATTATGTTGGTAACCAGTTTATAACAGCAATAAGGCACGGCTGCTGTAATTATGTTGGTAACCAGTTTCTAACAGCAATAAGGCACGGCTGCTGTAATTATGTTGGTAACCAGTTTATAACAGCAATAAGGCACGGCTGCTGTAATTATGTTGGTAACCAGTTTCTAACAGCAATAAGGCACGGCTGCTGTAATTATGTTGGTAACCAGTTTATAACAGCAATAAGGCACGGCTGCTGTAATTATGTTGGTAACCAGTTTATAACAGCAATAAGGCACGGCTGCTGTAATTATGTTGGTAACCAGTTTATAACAACAATAAGGCACGGCTGCTGTAATTATGTTGGTAACCAGTTTATAACAGCAATAAGGCACGGCTGCTGTAATTATGTTGGTAACCAGTTTATAACAACAATAAGGCACGGCTGCTGTAATTATGTTGGTAACCAGTTTATATTAACAATAAGGCACGGCTGCTGTAATTATGTTGGTAACCAGTTTATAACAACAATAAGGCACGGCTGCTGTAATTATGTTGGTAACCAGTTTATAACAGCAATAAGGCACGGCTGCTGTAATTATGTTGGTAACCAGTTTATAACAGCAATAAGGCACGGCTGCTGTAATTATGTTGGTAACCAGTTTATAACAGCAATAAGGCACGGCTGCTGTAATTATGTTGGTAACCAGTTTATAACAGCAATAAGGCACGGCTGCTGTAATTATGTTGGTAACCAGTTTATAACAGCAATAAGGCACGGCTGCTGTAATTATGTTGGTAACCAGTTTATAACAGCAATAAGGCACGGCTGCTGTAATTATGTTGGTAACCAGTTTATAACAGCAATAAGGCACCTCAGGGGGTTTGTGATATATGGTCAATATACCACGGATAAGAACAGCCCTAAGCTGTGGTATATTGGCCATATACCACACCACCTCATGCATTATTGCTTAAATATAACTTAGAAATGGCTTATGAGCTTAGCTCAACCGTTGTACCCCATCAGAACCTAAAACAAAACCTTGTTTAATGACAATGCTTTGTAAACAAACATTGTATAGCCTCAAAAAAAATTGGTCAAAACTAGAAAACATTACAAACAAACCATTTAATATAATGGATGGTCCGTCCTTGTCTCCATCGCGCTCTAATTCTTTGACTTTGAGAGTGGTTCCATTTCTTCAGCCCCGTCCCACTGCTTTGTACCGAAACGTCGGTGGTGAGATCACTTTGTTATTGTTTCAACTGCTGATTACCACTTTGAATAACTTTATCATGGCTATTTCAATGAAATGAAACCGTTGTATTTGGCTAGAGTTAAGTATTCCATGTATGTTGATTGGTTTCGTTGAGGATGAAAGTGTCCGTCGAAATAGTTTATTCAAAAAGTTCTCTTCGGTTGCAAACTCCGGCCCAGGAGGTGGCGGTATAACATAATTTTTTGGTGATATACATACTCTATTCCAGGAGGTGGCAGTATGTCACGAACCGGCTCAAAGCCTGTAACAAAGGGAGACAACGTGGAGATAAGGCGTAACAAAATATATATTTATTAACTAAAGCAACTAAGGAAAATATACAATGGTGTGTGTAATCAGTAATCAGTAGTGTAAGTGAGTGTTTTGCATGCATGAATGTGATAATGTAGGGTGTTGAAAGGTGCCAAAGCAAACAAACAAAAGGCCAGCAAGAACCACAACACAATCTACAAAGGTGTCTGCATGGAGAGAGTCTCCTCCATGAATGTGGAAGAGGTCTATTTATCCTGGGAGACACCTGGCCCAGGTGTTTCCCATGAAGCTGACGACCCTCCCAACTCCGCCCACCGGCATCCTAATAAGGAAACAAGAACAAAGACAGAATACGGCAGACAGAGTGGGAGGGTCGTCACACAGTATAACATAATTGTTTGGTGATATACAAACTTTATTCCAGGAGGTGGCAGTATAACATAATTGTTTGGTGATATACAAACTCTATTCCAGGAGGTGGCGGTATATTTACCCTGCTTTCACACAGTCAACTTTCTGTTTCTCTGAAGTGATGTCTTTACATGAGTGTCTGTCTGACATGTCCAACACAACATTTGGCTTTTCATTACAAACAGCCAATGAGATCTAATAGTACTCCACACAGACTGGTCAGATATCAGTCTGTGACTATAGGTCTGTAGTTCACACACACACACACACACACACACACACACACACACACACACACACACACACACACACACACACACACACACACACACACACACACACACACACACACACACTTGCAGCAGGGGCTTTAGACAGCCACCCAGGGCGACACCACTCCTGGTGTCAGGGGAAAAGGGACGTTTCTGCACAATGGGCTGTAGTACACTCTATCTAACCGATTGTTTCCCCCCTCTCTCACAGGTACTGCACCTCTCCCACCACCATCCTGAGTCGCACACCTGAACACCCACCACACCACCGAACCATACCAACTGAGTCACACACCTGAACACCTGAACAGCCACTAGACCACCTCAACACCTGAACAGCACCACACCACCTGAACACCTGAACAGCCACTAGACCACCTGAACACCTGAACAGCACCACACTACCTGAACACCTGAACAGCCACCACACCACCTGAACACCTGAACAGCCACCACACCACCTGAACAGCACCATGGGAGAGTGCCACCAGGCCAAGTTTGACCCAAAGACCTACTTCAACTACTGCTACCAGTTTGCTGCTGTCCCGGGCCAGAAAGACAACAGCCGCTTCGTCTCCTTCGTCCTCTGTCAGCTCAGCAAGACCTTCTCAACAGGTAGACGACAGGGACAGTAGATCACTCTGTGTCATTGATTCCAATAGTATGTAATTTCATTGGTGTGTCTAGGTGTATTGATAAGGCAATTGGTGTGTCTAGGTGTATTGATAAGGCAATTGGTGTGTCTAGGTATATTGATAAGGTAATTGGTTTGTCTAGGTGTATTGATAAGGTCATTTGTGTGTTTAGGTGTATTGATAAGGTAATTGGTGTGTTTAAGTGTATTGATAAGGTAAGTGGTGTGTCTAGGTGTATTGATAAGGTAATTTGTGTGTTTAGGTGTATTGATAAGGTAATTGGTGTGTCTAGGTGTATTGATAAGGTAATTGGTGTGTCTAGGTGTATTGATAGGGTAATTGGTGTGTTTAGGTGTATTGATAAGGTAAGTTGTGTGTTTAGGTGTATTGATAAGGTAATTGGTGTGTTTAGGTGTATTGATAAGGTAAGTTGTGTGTTTAGGTGTATTGATAAGGTAATTGGTGTGTTTAGGTGTATTGATAAGGTAATTGGTGTGTCTAGGCATATTGTCACATCTTCAATGTAAGCCTACTAGAAAGCGTTTCCTCAGGCCTGGAGGGAAGCAGAAGTCATTCCGCTACCCAAGAATAGTCAAGCCCCCTTCAAATAGTCGACTGTTACCAACCCTTAGTAAACTTCTGGAAAAAATAGTGTTTGACCAGATAAAATGCTCTTTTAATAAACTGACAGACTCTCAGCACACAGCATATAGGGAAGGACACTCAACAAGCACAGCACTGACACAAATGACTGATGATTGGCTGAGAGAAATTGATGATAAAATGATTCTGTTTTGTTTCAGATTTCAGATTTTTTATTTTTGTACCCCATTTTTTTCTCCCCAATTTCATGGTTTCCAATTGGTAGTTACAGTCTTGTCTCATCGCTGCAACTCCCGTACGGACTGGGGAGAGGCGAAGGTCGAGAGCCATGCGTCCTCCGAAACACAACCCAGCCGCACTGCTTCTTAACACAATGCACATCCAACCCGGAAGCTAGCCGCAACAATGTGCCGGAGGAAACACCGTACACCTGGCGACCGTGTCAGCGTGCACTGCGCCCGGCCCGCCACAGGAGTCGCTAGTGTGCGATGAGACAAGGATATCCCTGCCGGCCAAAACCTCCCCTAACTTTTGACATTATCGATCATAGTCTGCTGCTGGAAAAACATATGTGTTATGGCTTTACAACCCCTGCTATAACGTGGATAAAGAGTTACCTGTCTAACGGAACACAGAGGGTGGAAGCTTCTTCTCTTCTTGTTTAGGCCCCTTGCTTTTTAAATTTTTTACTAACGACATGCCACTAACTTTGAGTAAAGCCAGAGTGTCTATGTATGCGGATGACTCAACACTATACATGTCAGCTACTGAAATGACTGCAACACTCAACAAAGAGCTGCAGTTAGTTTCAGAATGGGTGGCAAAGAATAAGTTAGCCCTAAATATTTCTTAAACTAAAAGCATTATATTTGGAACAAAACACTCACTAAAACCCTAAAGCTCAACTAAATCTTATAATAAATAATTGAGCAAGTTGAGGTGACTAAACTACTTGGAGTAACCTTAGAATGTAAACTGTCCCGGTCAAAACACATTATTACAACAGTAGCTAAGATGGGGAGAAGTCTGTCCATAATAATGCTCTGCTCTACCTTCTTAACAACACTATCAACAAGGCAGGTCCTACAGGCCCTAGTTTCTACCTTCTTAACAACAATATCAACAAGGCAGGCCCTACAGGCCCTAGTTTCTACCTTCTTAACAACACTATCAACAAGGCAGGTCCTACAGGCTCTAGTTTCTACCTTCTTAACAACACTATCAACAAGGCAGGTCCTACAGGCCCTAGTTTTGTCACACTTGGACTACTGTTCAGTCGTGTGGTCAGGTGCCACGAAAAAGGACTTCGGAAAATTGCAATTGTCTCAGAACAGGGCAGCACGGCCGGTCCTTGGATCTACACAGAGAGCTAACATTAATAATATGCATGTCAATCTCTCTTGGCTCAAAGTGGAGGAGAGATTGACTTCATCACTACTTATGTTGAATACACATAGTTGTCTGTCTAAACTACTGGCACACAGCTTGGACACATACATACCCCACAAGACATGCCACCAGAGGTCTCTTCACAGTCCCCAAGTCCAGAACAGACTATGGGAGGCGCACAGTACTACATAGAGACATGACTACATGGAACTCTATTCCACAGTACTACATAGAGCCATGACTACATGGAACTCTATTCCACAGTACTACATAGAGCCATGACGACATGGAACTCTATTCCACAGTACTACATAGAGCCATGACGACATGGAACTCTATTCCACAGTACTACATAGAGCCATGACGACATGGAACTCTATTCCACAGTACTACATAGAGCCATGACTACATGGAACTCTATTCCACAGGACTGCATAGAGCCATGACGACATGGAACTCTATTCCACAGTACTACATAGAGCCATGACTACATGGAACTCTATTCCACAGTACTACATAAGGCCATGAGGCCACACACACACACACACACACACACACACACACACACACACACACACACACACACACACACACACACACACACACACACACACACACACACACACACACACACACACACACACACACACTATACATACAGATGGATTTAGTACTGTAGATATGTGGTAGTGGTGGAGTAGGGGCCTGAGGGCACACAGTGTGTTCTGTGAATGTATTCTAAAGTGTAACATTTTTTATAAACTGCCTTAATTTTGAAGAGTAGCAGCTGCTTTGACTGCAGCTAATGGGGATCCATAATGAATACAAATAAGGTATTTCTATTTTAGTTTTTTTATGCATACATTTGCAAAAATGTCTAAAAACCTGTGTAGGCTTTGTCATTATGGGGTATTGTGATGTCATTATGGGGTATTGTGATGTCATTATGGGGTATTGTGATGTCATTATGGGGTATTGTGATGTCATTATGGGGTATTGTGATGTCATTATGGGGTATTGTGATGTCATTATGGGGTATTGTGATGTCATTATGGGGTATTGTGATGTCATTATGGGCTATTGTGATGTCATTATGGGGTATTGTGATGTCATTATAGGGTATTGTGATGTCATTATGGGGTATTGTGATGTCATTATGGGCTATTGTGATGTCATTATGGGGTATTGTGATGTTATTATGGGGTATTGTGATGTCATTATGGGGTATTGTGATGTCATTATGGGGTATTGTGATGTCATTATGGGGTATTGTGATGTTATTATGGGGTATTGTGATGTCATTATGGGGTATTGTGATGTCATTATGGGGTATTGTGATGTCATTATGGGGTATTGTGATGTCATTATGGGGTATTGTGATGTCATTATAGGGTATTGTGATGTCATTATGGGGTATTGTGATGTCATTATGGGGTATTGTGATGTCATTATGGGGTATTGTGATGTTATTATGGGGTATTGTGATGTCATTATGGGGTATTGTGATGTCATTATAGGGTATTGTGATGTCATTATGGGGTATTGTGATGTCATTATGGGGTATTGTGATGTCATTATGGGGTATTGTGATGTCATTATGGGGTATTGTGATGTCATTATGGGGTATTGTGATGTCATTATGGGGTATTGTGATGTCATTATGGGCTATTGTGATGTCATTATGGGGTATTGTGATGTCATTATAGGGTATTGTGATGTCATTATGGGGTATTGTGATGTCATTATGGGGTATTGTGATGTCATTATGGGGTATTGTGATGTCATTATGGGGTATTGTGATGTTATTATGGGGTATTGTGATGTCATTATGGGGTATTGTGATGTCATTATAGGGTATTGTGATGTCATTATGGGGTATTGTGATGTCATTATGGGGTATTGTGATGTCATTATGGGCTATTGTGATGTCATTATGGGGTATTGTGATGTCATTATAGGGTATTGTGATGTCATTATGGGGTATTGTGATGTCATTATGGGGTATTGTGATGTCATTATGGGGTATTGTGATGTTATTATGGGGTATTGTGATGTCATTATGGGGTATTGTGATGTCATTATAGGGTATTGTGATGTCATTATGGGGTATTGTGATGTCATTATGGGGTATTGTGATGTCATTATGGGGTATTGTGATGTTATTATGGGGTATTGTGATGTCATTATGGGGTATTGTGATGTCATTATGGGGTATTGTGATGTCATTATGGGGTATTGTGATGTTATTATGGGGTATTGTGATGTCATTATGGGGTATTGTGATGTCATTATGGGGTATTGTGATGTCATTATGGGGTATTGTGATGTCATTATAGGGTATTGTGATGTCATTATGGGGTATTGTGATGTCATTATGGGGTATTGTGATGTCATTATGGGGTATTGTGATGTCATTATGGGGTATTGTGATGTTATTATGGGGTATTGTGATGTCATTATGGGGTATTGTGATGTCATTATGGGGTATTGTGATGTCATTATGGGGTATTGTGATGTTATTATGGGGTATTGTGATGTCATTATGGGGTATTGTGATGTCATTATGGGGTATTGTGATGTCATTATGGGGTATTGTGATGTCAGTATGGGGTATTGTGATGTTATTATGGGGTATTGTGATGTCATTATGGGGTATTGTGATGTCATTATGGGGTATTGTGATGTCATTATGGGGTATTGTGATGTCATTATGGGGTATTGTGATGTCATTATGGGGTATTGTGATGTCATTATGGGGTATTGTGATGTCATTATGGGGTATTGTGATGTCATTATGGGGTATTGTGATGTCATTATGGGGCATTGTGTGTAGATTGATGTGGAAATACTTGTTGTCACGCCCTGGCCATAGAGAGGTTTTTATTCTCTATTTTGGTTAGGTCAAGATGTGATTTGGGGTGGTTCATTCTATGTCATCTGTTTCTTTGTTTTTGGCCTGGTATGGTTCCCAATCAGAGGCAGCTGTCCATCGTTGTCTCTGATTAGGAATCACACTTAGACAGGCCTTTTTCCCTCTTTCATTTGTGGGATCTTGTCTTTGTTTGTTGCATGTGTTGCACTTCATAGCTTTTCGTTCGTTGATGATTGTTTTTGGTAGAACATTTAATATATTAAAGAAAACGTGCGCTTACCACGCTGCACCTTGGTCTCATTCCGACGACGATCGTTACATTGGTTTTTATCCATTTTACAATAAGGCTGTAATGTAACTAAATGTGGCCAAAAGGGAAGGGGTCTGAATACTTTCTGAATGCACTCTATATAACGGACATTTAAATACATATCAACAGAGAATGAACGAAACTGTGTTGTTTCTCTCCTCAGGGAAGTACAGGGGCCAGAGGCTGATAGAAGTGGGTACAGGGCCAACCATCCACACGCTGATCAGTGCCTGTGAGTACTATGATGAGCTCGTGGTGTCGGACTACGTGGACAGCAACAGGAAGGAGATTGAGAAGTGGCTGAAAGCCGAGGAGGGATGTTTAGACTGGAACGCTCACCTCCAGTATGTCTGTGATCTGGAGAGGAAAAGGTACAGTAATCCTGTTGTTTTTTTTTTACATTAACTTACTGGCATCTGGTTACCTGAAAGTTACTGTAAAAAAAAAAAAGTACAGTACGTTACCATACATTCCAAAGAAACTTACTGTAAAATGTACTGTATTTTTACAGTGCAGATACAGGTTAGAAGTTGTACGGTTTCAACTATGGTTAAATAAATGTTTTGTAAATGTAGGTATCCCTCTTTTCGCTTCATTTCTTTCTTGTAATCGATGTATTCTATTTACTTCTAAAAACCTCATTCTCCTTCTGTCTCTGTCTCTCACCAGAACCCCAGCGATCATCTCAGACACTCTCCGTCAGAGGGTTAAACAGGTTCTAAAGTGCGACATCTGCCTGGAGAACCCGTTCCACCCTGTCACGGTTCCTCCGGCGGACTGTGTCCTCTCCTCGCTGTGCCTGGAAGCGGCGTGTAAGGACCGCGAGTCCTACCGCCACTCGCTGTCCTCCATGGTGGACCTACTGAGGTCTGGAGGGGTCCTGGTCCTGATCGGGGACCTGGATGAGACCTTCTACACGGTGGGAGAGCAGAGGTTCGACTGTGTCAACCTGAGCGAGGAGTTCATCACCGAGACGCTGTCGAAGCTGGGACTGTCTGTGGAGGAGTTCACTCTGCAGCAGGCTGAGGACCGGGACAGCAACCACAAGTGTGACTACGCCGCCTCCTTCCATCTCATCGCCATCAAACACTGATCACCTCTAGTACGTTTATGTAAGAAACTATGTAACACTCTGTGGTTGTGTTATGGGTTATTATACACAATAAAAAGAGGGGTTGGCGGGTGGTGGGACACAATGGTTGGTCGGCCCAATTGAGGTAGTATGTACATGAATGTATAGTTAAAGTGACTATGCATATAAGATAAACTGAGTAGCAGTAGCATAAAGAGGGGTTGGGGGGTGGTGGGACACAATGCAGATAGTCCGGGTAGCCATTTGATTAGCTGTTCAGGAGTCTTAAGGCTTGGGGGTAATACAAGCAAGAGCAGTGTCTGGGTTTTCCCTTTTAAATGTCAAGAAAAAATAACATATGGTGGATCAAATGTGTTTATGGATTTTTTAGTTTCTAAATGATGTTCTTGTCTTTACATGTTCTAGTGCTGATCTGGCAAACACACACACACACACACACACACACACACACACACACACACACACACACACACACACACACACACACGTGTGTTATTCCAGTTCAGCAGGTTTTCCATAAGGGTGTTGTCACAGGACTCTTCCTGGGAGATCGGGCACGCTCATCGGATCCAGCTGTCAGTAATCAGTCACTCCGTCTCTCATGCTGTCCTCCGACATGCCACAGTACTGAATTTAAACATGTGTTACGACTTTTTTTGTTTTGTTTTTTGGAATGGATTATTGTAATTAATATTTTTATTATTATTATCTCTCATTTCTTTCCAAACCCAATTTATCCGGGACAGGGAGAGATAGAAACGGACACATGGAACAGAGGATGTCAGACAGGAACATTCACTCTGCATCCCAAATGGGCTCTGGTCTAAAGTAGTGAACGACATATAGGGAATAGGCTGCCATTTGGGACACACAAACACTGTCTGCCACACTCAGTCCCCAATGTTCCTTTTCCTGTCAGACATAAATGTCTGGTATATGACCACAGACACCACCTAGATTAAAACAAATCAGGAGGGTCATGTGACAGTGGAGGGAACACTATGATGTATTTCCCTCCTGCTATTTGTGTTCTCCAGATTAAATATAGC
This sequence comes from Oncorhynchus clarkii lewisi, assembly GCF_045791955.1. Taxonomy (NCBI): domain Eukaryota; kingdom Metazoa; phylum Chordata; class Actinopteri; order Salmoniformes; family Salmonidae; genus Oncorhynchus; species Oncorhynchus clarkii. Next base: position 2,314,295 of record NC_092156.1, read on the forward strand.
TCTCTCTCTCTCTCTCTGTCTCTCTCTCTCACTCTCTCTCTCTCTCTCTCTGTCTCTCTCTCTCTCTGTCTCTCTCTCTCTCTGTCTCTCTCTCTCTCTCTGTCTCTCTCTCTCTCTCTCTCTCTCTCTCTCTGTCTCTGTCTCTGTCTCTGTCTCTGTCTCTCTCTCTCTCTCTCTCTCTCTCTCTCTCTCTCTCTCTCTCTCTCTCTCTCTCTCTCTCTCTCTCTCTCTCTCTCTCTCTCTCATTGTGTGCAGTACTGTTCTCTGTTCAAACGCGTTTAGACAACATCTTAAATTCCCTGTGTTCCTGAAGTTGCCCCCTATTGTGTTAGATCCCTGGTCTCATGGTTGATCTAGGATCAGCTTTACATTTTAGATCATAATGAATAGGATTTGACAGGCAGGGTGTTACCTGATCCTAGATCACCACTCCTACCCTGAGACAAGAGCCTTGTCCCAAAAAAAAATAAAAAAATAAATAGCAGGAGGTTTGAGAATGCAAAAACTAGGCTATTAACTGGGAAGATGCTGAATAATGAAACTCATGAGGTGCTCTTCAAATGTAGGCTAAGCAGTTTTTGTTCTCCTTTAAAATTATTATGAGAATTGCATCTCTTTTTTTGTGTGTGTGTGTGGGGGGGGGGGGGGGGGGGGATTCCTGCTTTCTTGTTGAAAAGTGTTTATTGTTCTCTTGGACTTTACCAGAGCTTTTAAACTAAATACTAAACCATCTTTTTATTTGTGAATGTGTCCTTCACTCAGGATGTGGCTGTGATGTCATTTCAATAAGGCCTTTTGATTTGTGAATGTGTCCTTCACTCAGGATGTGGCTGTGATGTCATGCCAATCAGGCCTTTTGATTTGTGAATGTGTCTTCACTCAGGATGTGGCTGTGATGTCATTTCAATCAGGCCTTTTGATTTGTGAATGTGTCTTTACTCAGGATGTGGCTGTGATGTCATTTCAATCAGGCCTTTTGATTTGAACATATGTATTAGGTTTAGGTTTGTAGCCTAGGATACCATTTTAATTATTTTAATTAATGGATCATGTCTTAGCGGTTCATTCTCAATGATCAGTGCTTTACTTTCTTTTGTTGCTATCAAGCAGCTTCTGAATTTGCAATGAACCTGACTGTCCACGTTTTTCTGTGCAATAGCCTTTTGAGTTGAACATTTGAAAAGTTGTTGTGTGTGTAGTAGGCTATTTGATTTATTGTATTATATATGTTGTTGCTTTGGCCTCACTAATAAATATGTTGAAATGGAACCACGTGATCTGTTTTGTCTTCAGTCCCTTTTAAATAGGATAGATGGGCTATATGGCCTGCAGTTATGTTTGAATGTGATAGTCTGTCTATAATCAGGAGGTCTATAACCAGCCTGAGGAGGTCTATAACCAGCCTGAGGAGGTCTATAACCAGCCTGAGGAGGTCTATAACCAGCCTGAGGAGGTCTATAACCAGCATGAGGTCAAAAAACAACCTGAGTGGGTCTATAACCAGCCTGAGGAGGTCTATAACCATCCTGAGTAGGTCTATAACCAGCCTGAATAGGTCTATAACCAACCTGAGGAGGTCTATAACCAGCCTGAGGAGGTCTATAACCAGCCTGAGGAGGTCTACAACCAGCCTGAGTGGGTCTATAACCAGCCTGAGTGGGTCTATAACCAGCCTGAGGAGGTCTATAACCAGCCTGAGGAGTTCTATAACCAGCCTGAGTGGGTCTATAACCAGCCTGAGGAGGTCTATAACCAGCCTGAGGAGGTCTATAACCAGCCTGAGTAGGTCTATAACCAGCCTGAGGAGGTCTATAACCAGCCTGAGGAGGTCTATAACCAACCTGAGGAGGTCTATAACCAGCCTGAGTGGGTCTATAACCAGCCTGAGGAGGTCTATAACCATCCTCAGTAGGTCTATAACCAGCCTGAATAGGTCTATAACCAGCATGAGTAGGTCTATAACCAGCCTGAGGAGGTCTATAACAATCCTGAGTAGGTCTATAACCAGCCTGAGTGGGTCTATAACCAGCCTGGGGAGGTCTATAACCAGCCTGAGTGGGTCTATAACCAGCCTGAGTAGGTCTATAATCAGCCTGAGGAGGTCTATAACCATCCTGAGTAGTTCTATAACCAGCCTGAGTGGGTCTATAACCAGCCTGAGGAGGTCTATAACCAGCCTGAGGAGGTCTATAACCAGCCTGAGTAGGTCTATAACCAGCGTGAGTAGGTCTATAACCAGCCTGAGTGGGTCTATAACCAGCCTGAGGAGGTCTATAACCAGCCTGAGTGGGTCTATAACCAGCCTGAGGAGGTCTATAACCAGCCTGAGGAGGTCTATAACCAGCCTGAGTAGGTCTATAACCAGCGTGAGGAGGTCTATAACCAGCCTGAGGAGGTCTATAACTCCATTAGGTTGAATGTGATAGTCTGTCTATAACCAGCCTGAGGAGGTCTATAACCAGCCTGAGTAGGTCTATAACCAGCCTGAGTAGGTCTATAACCAGCCCGAGGAGGTCTATAACCAGCCTAAGGAGGTCTATAACCAGCCTGAGGAGGTCTATAACCAGGTTGAGGAGGTCTATAACCAGCCTGAGTGGGTCTATAACTCCATTAGGTTGAATGTGATAGTCTGTCTATAACCAGCCTGAGTAGGTCTATAACCAGCCTGAGAAGGACTATAACCAGCCTGAGTAGGTCTATAACCAGCCTGAGGAGGTCTATAAACATCCTGAGTAGGTCTATAACCAGCCTGAGTGGGTCTATAACCAGCCTGAGTAGGTCTATAATCAGCCTGAGGAGGTCTATAACATCCTGAGTAGGTCTATAACCAGCCTGAGTGGGTCTATAACCAGCCTGAGGAGGTCTATAACCAGCCTGAGGAGGTCTATAACCAGCCTGAGTAGGTCTATAACCAGCGTGAGTAGGTCTATAACCAGCCTGAGTGGGTCTATAACCAGCCTGAGTAGGTCTATAACCAGCCTGAGGAGGTCTATAACCAGCCTGAGGAGGTCTATAACCAGCCTGAGTAGGTCTATAACCAGCGTGAGGAGGTCTATAACCAACCTGAGGAGGTCTATAACTCCATTAGGTTGAATGTGATAGTCTGTCTATAACCAGCCTGAGGAGGTCTATAACCAGCCTGAGTAGGTCTATAACCAGCCTGAGTAGGTCTATAACCAGCCTGAGTAGGTCTATAACCAGCCCGAGGAGGTCTATAACCAGCCTGAGGAGGTCTATAACCAGGTTGAGGAGGTCTATAACCAGCCTGAGGAGGTCTATAACTCCATTAGGTTGAATGTGATAGTCTGTCTATAACCAGCCTGAGTAGGTCTATAACCAGCCTGAGAAGGACTATAACCAGCCTGAGTAGGTCTATAACCAGCCTGAGGAGGTCTATAACCATCCTGAGTAGGTCTATAACCAGCCTGAGTGGGTCTATAACATGCCTGAGTAGGTCTATAATCAGCCTGAGGAGGTCTATAACCATCCTGAGTAGGTCTATAACCAGCCTGAGTGGGTCTATAACCAGCCTGAGGAGGTCTATAACCAGCCTGAGGAGGTCTATAACCAGCCTGAGTAGGTCTATAACCAGCGTGAGTAGGTCTATAACCAGCCTGAGTGGGTCTATAACCAGCCTGAGGAGGTCTATAACCATCCTGAGTAGGTCTATAACCAGCCTGAGTAGGTCTATAACCAGCCTGAGGAGGTCTATAACCAGCCTGAGGAGGTCTATAACCAGCCTGAGTAGGTCTATAACCAGCGTGAGGAGGTCTATAACCAACCTGAGGAGGTCTATAACTCCATTAGGTTGAATGTGATAGTCTGTCTATAACCAGCCTGAGGAGGTCTATAACCAGCCTGAGTAGGTCTATAACCAGCCTGAGTAGGTCTATAACCAGCCTGAGTAGGTCTATAACCAGCCCGAGGAGGTCTATAACCAGCCTGAGGAGGTCTATAACCAGCCTGAGGAGGTCTATAACCAGGTTGAGGAGGTCTATAACCAGCCTGAGGAGGTCTATAACTCCATTAGGTTGAATGTGATAGTCTGTCTATAACCAGCCTGAGTAGGTCTATAACCAGCCTGAGAAGGACTATAACCAGCCTGAGCAGGTCTATAACCAGCCTGAGTCGGTCTATAACCAGCCTGAGTGGGTCTATAACCAGCCTGAGAAGGACTATAACCAGCCTGAGTAGGTCTATAACCAGCCTGAGTAGGTCTATAACCAGCCTGAGTAGGTCTTTAACCAGCCTGAGTGGGTCTATAACCAGCCTGAGTAGGTCTATAACCAGCCTGAGTGGGTCTATAACTCCATTAGGTTGAATTGTGTTACTTTACAGCTCAGTTCGATTGCTTGATACTTTGTTTCATTCAGTCTGGATCCTTTAACTAAGATTACCATGAAGGCCTAATTCACCTGAAGCTCCAATTCTACATGTAATCTTCTGTGTTTATAACAGAGTGTGTGACCAATACATACAGACCTAAGCTGCCTACCAATATATTTCCTTCAACACACATCATGATATTTTCCCAAATGGTCTCTGGTCAAAAGTAATGAACTAAATATAGGGAATAGGGTGCCATTTGGAACACAGTTCCAGCCCTAATGGTCCGTTTCCTCTCAGACATAAATGTCTGGTAGATGACCTCAGACACCACTTAGATTTTTTTTAAATCAGGAGGATCATGTGACGATGAATAGATCACTTCTGCTTCTCCTCTCCCTCCTCTTGGCCTGTGTACTCTGGTTAATGGAGGGAGTAAACAGTGGTCTCTCTTCACCCACCAGTTCTGTCCTCTCTCCCTCCTCTTGGCCTGTCTACTCTGGTTAATGGAGGGTGTAAACAGTGGTCTCTCTTCACCCACCAGTTCTGTCTCCTCTCCCTCCTCTTGGCCTGTGTAATCTGGTTAATGGAGGGTGTAAACAGTGGTCTCTCTTTCCCCACCAGTTCTCTCTCTGTTCATTCATCCATCTTTATTGATCTCTCTCTCCCTCTTTCCATCTGTCTTTACAGGAAGAGGAACAGGGAGGCTAAGGATCCATGCCTGTTACTCAGTTGATATTTAGAAACAAGGCATTATCAAGATAGAAAAAACACATGGTCTGTTTCTCTGTGTAATGAATTTGGTTGTCTATTGTTTTGCTTCAAATACTTTTAAACTGCATCCTTCCAGTTTTGTATTTTAGATCATAATGAATATGATTTTGTGGACCTGATCCTAGATCACCACTCCTACACTGAGACCTGATCCAAGACCTGATCCTAGACCACCACTGCTACCCTGAGACCTGATCCTAGATTACCACTCCTACCCTGAGACTTGATCCTAGACCACCACTCCTACCCGGAGACCTGATCCTAGATCAGCACTCCTACCCTGAGACCTGATCCTATACCTGATCCTAGACCTGATCCTAGACCACCACTTCTACCCTGAGACCTGATCCTAGTTCACCACTCCTTCTCTGAGACCTGATCCTAGACCTGATCCTAGATCACCACTCCTACCCTGAGACCTGATCCTAGATCACCACTCCTACCCTGAGACCTGATCCTAGATCAGCACTCCTACCCTGAGACCTGATCCTATACCTGATCCAAGACCTGATCCTAGACCACCACTTCTACCCTGAGACCTGATCCTAGATCACCACTCCTACTCTGAGACCTGATCCTAGGTCACCACTCCTACTCTGAGACCTGATCCTAGACCTGATCCTAGATCACCACTCCTACTCTGAAACCTGATCCTAGATCACCACTCCTACTCTGAGACCTGATCCTAGACCACCACTCCTACTCTGAGACCTGATCCTAGGTCTGATCCTAGATCACCACTCCTACACTGACTCACTGTGAACATAGGCCCTGATATAAAATAGAGGCCTGTGGTGGTACAAGTCAACACGGTGGGAACTACATATAGCAAGCTGCAGAGTGGTTGATACAGGAAGTAGCCTTGTCCCAGCCAGGAAGTAGCCTTGTCCCCCCCCCCCCCCCCTATATTACAGTGAGTAGTGTATTCTGGAAAAACAGGGAATTTGGGGAAAGTTACTGGAATTTTTCCCCCATAGTTGATGTACACTAAGCCATCTGACAGTATTTACCACTGTATTTGGTTGAGAAGACATGCAGTACCGTTTAAATCCAACAGAGAACAGCAGAGATCCATGTTCAGTTCATCACAATCCAGTGTATTCAATGTATTCAATGTATTCAGGGAACAGAATAGAACAACCACTTTCCTCCCCGATACTGACAAACCGTCCATAGTTCCCTCTTACGCCCAAAACCAGACTTGAAATAATGGCATAACAAAATTATCGTGAATAGAATGACAATGGCAAGATATTACAGTTTCAGTAATATATTCCAGAAAGATCTGCATTGTAAGGTATGTATGCTTGCTTGGAACAACATTTGTGTCTAGAGAAAGCAGATAGACAAGGAAACCTCAGATGGGAACAGACAGCTTTCTTGAACAAGCATAATAATTTATAAAACAAGTGCTATAACATGCTGAATAAGAGTTTGCATGTGTAGTAAAGCCTCAAACGACTGTAGTCCTCTTTAGAAAGCCTCTACATACATAGCAGAATATGCCTACAGTTGTTGTATAACAGTAATTTATATTTGTTAGCCATTCAATGTTAGGTACAAAAAACTAAACTAAACAAGTTAACACACTCTCCGTAGCCAATGTCAATGTGAGCAAGACCTTTAAACAGGTTAAGGCCGCAAGGCCAGACGGATTACCAGGAATCGTACTCAGTTGGCAAGTGTCTTCACTGACATTTTCAACCTCTCCCTGACCCAGTCTGTAATACCTACGTTTCAAGCAGACAACCATAGTCCCAGTGGCCAAGAACGCCAAGGTAACCTGTCTAAATGACTACCGACCCGTAACACTCACATCTGTAGCCATGAAATGCTTCGAAAGGCTTGTTATGGCTCACAGCCCAGAAACCCTAGACCCACTCCACTTCGCATAGAGCCCCAACAGATCCACAAGATGATGCCATCTCTATTGCACTCCACACTGCCCTCCCCACCTGGACAAAAGCAACACCTACATACGAATGGTGTTCATTGAATGCAGCTCAGCGTTCAACACCATAGTGACCTCCGAGCTCATCACCTATCTAAGGACCCTGGGACTGAATCTCCCTCTGCAACTGGATCCTGGACTTCCTGAAGGGCCGCCCCCAGGTGGTAAGTGTAGGCAATTACACATCTGCCACGCTGATCCTCAACATAGGGGCCCCTCAGAGGTATGTGCTTAGTCGCCTCCTGTACTTCCTGTTCAACCACGACTGCGTGGCTGGGCACGACTCCAACACCATCATTAAGTGTACCGACGACACAACGGCGTTAGGCTTTATCATCGATGACTATGAGACAGCCTATAGGGAGGAGATCAGAGTCCTGACAGTGTGATGCAAGGACAGCAACGTCAGCAAGACAAAGGAGCTGAGTACAGGAAATGGAGGGCCAAGGACGCCCCCATTCACATCGACGGGGCGGGTCGAGAGCTTCAGGTTGCTCGGTGTCCACATCACTAAGGACCTATCATGGTCCACACATAAACACAAAAACACAAATGTGAAGAGGGCACAACAAAACCTCTTCCCCCTGCACCATTGAGAGCATCTTGACTGGCTGCATTACCCCTTGATATGGCAACTGATCTGCATCTGACCGCAAAGGCAGAGGGTAGTGCGTACGGCCCAGTACATTACAGGGACTGAGCTCCCGAGCTCCCATCCACACACAATACCCCATGTTGATAAAGCAAAAACAGGTTTATAGAAACCGTATTTGGGGAGTTTATCCCATTCTTCTCTACAGGATCCTCTCAAGCTCTGAAAGTTGGATGGGGAGCATCTCCCGACTATTTTCAGGTCTCTCCAGAGATGTTCGATTGGGTTCAAGTCCGGGCTCTGGCTGGGCCACTCAAGGACATTCAGAGACGTGTCCTGAAGCCACTCCTGCGTTGTCTTGGCTGTGTGCTTAGGTCATTGTCTTGTTGGAAGGTGAACCTTCACCCTAGTCTGAGGTCCTGAGTGCTCTGGAGCAGGTTTTCATCAAGGATCTCTCTGCATTTTGCTCCGTTCATCTTTCCCTGGGACCTGAATAGTCTCACGGTCGCTGCCTCTGAAAAACATCCCCACAATATGATGCTGCCACCACCATGCTTCACCATAGGGATGGTGTCAGGTTTCCTCCAGATGTGACGCTTGGCATTCAGGCCAAAGAGTTCAATCTTGATTTCATCAGACCAGAGAATCTTGTTTCTCATGGTCTGAGAGTCCTTTAGGTGCCTTTTGGAAAACTCCAAGTGGGCTGTCATGTGCCTTTTACTGAGGAGTGGCTTCCGTCTGGCCACTCTACCATAAAGGCCTGATTGGTGGAGTGCTGCAGAGATGGTTGTCCTTCTGGAAGGTTCCCCCACCTCCACAGAGGAACTCTGGAGCTCTATCAGAGTGACCATCACTCTAACAGGCGGTCAGCTCTAGAAAGAGTCTTGGTGGTTCCAAACTTCTTCCATTTAAGAATGATGGAGGCCACTGTGTTCTTGGGGACCTTCAATGCTGCAGAAATGTTTTGGTGCCCTGCCCCAGATCTGTGCCCCCGACACAATCCTGCCGCGGAGCTCTACAGACAATTCATTCGACCTCATGGCTTGACTTTTGCTCTGACATGCACTGTCAACTGTGTGACCTTATATAGACAGGTGTGTGCCTTTCCAAATCATGTCCAATCAATTTCATTTACCACAGGTGGACTCCAATCAAGTTGTAGAAACATCTCAAGGATGATCAATGGAAACAGGATGCACCTGAGCTCAATTTCGAGTCTCACAGCAAAGGGTCTGAATACTTAAGTAAATAAGCTTTTTTTTGTTGCTTTTGTCATTATGAGGTATTGTGATGTCATTATGGGGTATTGTGGTGTCATTATGGGGTATTGTGATGTCATTATGAGGTATTGTGATTGATGAGGTTAAAACAACTATTTAATCAATTTTAGAATAAGGCTGTTGTCACGTGTGCTCCCTCTCCGTCCTCTAGGTCACCAGGCTGCTCATTATGGTGCACACCTGTCACCATCGTTACACCTGCACGTCATCAGACTCCCCTGGACTCCATCACTTCCTTGATTTCCTGTCCTATATATGTCACTCCCTTTGGTTCCTTCCCCAGGAGTCATTGTTTCTGTTTCTTGTCTGTGCGTTGTTCATGTTACTTGTTTTGGTCATTGCTTTTTAAATGATGCACTCCCTGAACTTGCTTCCTGACATAACAAATTGTGGAAAAAGTCAAGGGGTCTGAATACTAATACACTGTAAAGCCTCGTTATTCTTATTTTATTGTGTTAATATATATTTTTTTGTGCTAGTTATTATTATTTTTACCTTTTAACTCTGCATTTTTTGGAAAGGGCTCGTAAGTAAGCATTTCACTGGTTGTATTCAGTGCAAATAAAACTTGATTTGATTTGAAGGAGTGGAATGTTATTATGAACAGATTTTTCCAGGCTAGCACAAGAGGTCCATCCCTGTTGAACAATAATTACTTATAAACCAAAGCCCAGTTTTACCCCCCTTCCATCAATATTGTGTGCACTTGGAAACTCAATGAGAACGTTTTTTGTCATTTTTGTTACCAACTTTTTCACAGGGCTTAATATTCTGCTTTATATGGCGAATCTCTGCTGCATTGTTTCTGCATCTCAGTTGCAACAGAAACCTTTAGTTGAACAGGATGCGCGAATTGAACGTGAGGCTGGGCTGGAACAGGATGTCTGTGGTTAAGGAGACTGTAATAAACTCCTGTGGTAGGTTAATATCTATTATACAAAGAAAACTCTACTCAGATTAAAAACTCTTGCTAAGCACTGTTTATTTATTTGATCAAGCATCCTCTGCATTATATGAATGTGACATATTTATCCTTTACGATAATGTTTTTTTTTACACGGGCTTCTTAGTAGGCCTGACTAAGTACTGTAGGCCTACCCGCACCGTTGCAGTACTCCGTGTAATGGTGCAGTTAACCATTTCAGAGGATCGTAATCAGCCGATGGGATGGTAAAATCACAGAGTTTTCTTAAACCCAGAGGCGCAAAATTAGACCAGGCCGGGGATTCGGGTTTGAGAACAATGAGAGAATTGAAATATTCTTAATATTCTTTAATTTTCTCTAAATCTGAAAGGCACACAACCTAGATTCGAACCAATCTCAAGTATTTGAACATGTTATTACTCAAACTTCGTGAAAGTGACAAACTGACACGTTTTTATTTTCGTCAAAAAATAACTTATATCGAAAGAGTGTCTTTGACGGCCTGCACATGCGCAATTCGTCGCGAAACGACGGTTTCACTTGATGACGGATGACGTGATTCTGCGCAGGAGTTTAGCTGCCCAAATCGTCAAGCGTGATCACGGATTTCTATTGGTTAAGGAGTTTTAGCCTGTCTTCATACTGTGCTGTCTTTTAGTAAATTCACGGACGTGTGTTATTTAAATTCTCAATGGCATCTTCTAAACCGACCGACGGTGAGTCATTTGACAATGCACTATGCATCTATTAGAATACTTCTCACAAACTGGCCTCTCAATTTTCTCATGTGTAATAGTATTAAATTATTATTATGGGTTATTTTTCATTAGAATAATTTTATCTTTTGCAGAAGATTCTCTGCTGACAGGAGGACAGAGAAGGTCCAGCATTGGTGGTGGACGTCCCAATTGTAAGAATTACCCATCTATTTTTGCAGGAAATCTTTGTTTTTTTCCAGAAGCCTCTATCAGTTGAAGAAAAACATCCATATTCATGTAACAATTACAATAATATTAATGAACGTGTTAATTTGTCACTATTTAATTTAATTGTATTTTAATGTAGTTTAATTTGTTAATCCTTTCTACACAACGGTATTATGAATCTATAACTGATCACTTCTAATTTTAACAAAACAAAGTACTATAAGGTTGTATAATGCGCAAGTTGTTTTGTATCCTGGATGGTGATTGGTTGATAGCAGGGAGTTCAAATCAAATGTTATTTGTCACGTGCCGAATACAGCAGGTATAGATAGACCTTACAGTGAAATGCTTACTTTACAAGCCTATAACCAACAATGCCGTTTTTAAAAAAAGAAGCAAAAAGAAATAAATAAATAAAAGTAACAAATAACTAAAGAGCAGCAGTAAAATAACAATAGTCAGACTATATACAGGGGGTACCGGTACAGAGTCAATGTGGAGGCTATATACAGGGGGTACCGGTACAGAGTCAATGTGGAGGCTATATACAGGGGGTACCGGTACAGAGTCAATGTGGAGGCTATATACAGGGGGTACCGGTACAGAGTCAATGTGGAGACTATATACAGGGGGTACCAGTACAGAGTCAATGTGGAGACTATATACAGGGGGTACCGGTACAGAGTCAATGTGGAGGCTATATACAGGGGGTACCGGTACAGAGTCAATGTGGTGGCTATATACAGGGGGTACCGGTACAGAGTCAATGTGGAGGCTATATACAGGGGGTACCGGTACAGAGTCAATGTGGAGGCTATATACAGGGGGTACCGGTACAGAGTCAATGTGGAGGCTATATACAGGGGGTACCGGTACAGAGTCAATGTGGAGACTATATACAGGGGGTACCAGTACAGAGTCAATGTGGAGACTATATACAGGGGGTACCGGTACAGAGTCAATGTGGTGGCTATATACAGGGGGTACCGGTACAGAGTCAATGTGGAGACTATATACAGGGGGTACCGGTACAGAGTCAATGTGGAGACTATATACAGGGGGTACCGGTACAGAGTCAACGTGGAGACTATATACAGGGGGTACCAGTACAGAGTCAATGTGGTGGCTATATACAGGGGGTACCAGTACAGAGTCAATGTGGAGACTATATACAGGGGGTACCAGTACAGAGTCAATGTGGAGGCTATATACAGGGGGTACCGGTACAGAGTCAATGTGGAGGCTATATACAGGGGGTACCGGTACAGAGTCAATGTGGAGGCTATATACAGGGGGTACCGGTACAGAGTCAATGTGGAGACTATATACAGGGGGTACCGGTACAGAGTCAATGTGGTGGCTATATACAGGGGGTACCGGTACAGAGTCAATGTGGAGGCTATATACAGGGGGTACCGGTACAGAGTCAATGTGGAGACTATATACAGGGGGTACCGGTACAGAGTCAATGTGGTGGCTATATACAGGGGGTACCGGTACAGAGTCAATGTGGAGACTATATACAGGGGGTACCGGTACAGAGTCAATGTGGAGACTATATACAGGGGGTACCGGTACAGAGTCAACGTGGAGACTATATACAGGGGGTACCGGTACAGAGTCAACGTGGAGACTATATACAGGGGGTACCAGTACAGAGTCAATGTGGTGGCTATATACAGGGGGTACCAGTACAGAGTCAATGTGGAGACTATATACAGGGGGTACCAGTACAGAGTCAATGTGGAGACTATATACAGGGGGTACCGGTACAGAGTCAATGTGGTGGCTATATACAGGGGGTACCAGTACAGAGTCAATGTGGAGACTATATACAGGGGGTACCAGTACAGAGTCAATGTGGAGGCTATATACAGGGGGTACCGGTACAGAGTCAATGTGGAGGCTATATACAGGGGGTACCGGTACAGAGTCAATGTGGAGGCTATATACAGGGGGTACCGGTACAGAGTCAATGTGGAGACTATATACAGGGGGTACCGGTACAGAGTCAATGTGGTGGCTATATACAGGGGGTACCGGTACAGAGTCAATGTGGAGGCTATATACAGGGGGTACCGGTACAGAGTCAATGTGGAGACTATATACAGGGGGTACCGGTACAGAGTCAATGTGGTGGCTATATACAGGGGGTACCGGTACAGAGTCAATGTGGAGACTATATACAGGGGGTACCGGTACAGAGTCAATGTGGAGACTATATACAGGGGGTACCGGTACAGAGTCAATGTGGTGGCTATATACAGGGGGTACCGGTACAGAGTCAATGTGGAGACTATATACAGGGGGTACCGGTACAGAGTCAATGTGGAGACTATATACAGGGGGTACCGGTACAGAGTCAACGTGGAGACTATATACAGGGGGTACCGGTACAGAGTCAATGTGGAGGCTATATACAGGGGGTACCAGTACAGAGTCAATGTGGAGGCTATATACAGGGGGTACCGGTACAGAGTCAATGTGGAGGCTATATACAGGGGGTACTGGTACAGAGTCAATGTGGAGGCTATATACAGGGGGTACCGGTACAGAGTTAATGTGGAGGCTATATACAGGGGGTACCGGTACAGAGTCAATGTGGAGGCTATATACAGGGGGTACTGGTACAGAGTCAATGTGGAGGCTATATACAGGGGGTACCGGTACAGAGTTAATGTGGAGGCTATATACAGGGGGTACTGGTACAGAGTCAATGTGGAGGCTATATACAGGGGGTACCAGTACAGAGTCAATGTCGAGGCTATATACAGGGGGTACAGGTACAGAGTCAATGTGGAGGCTATATACAGGGTGTTACGCTACAGAGTCAATGTGGAGACTATATACAGGGGGTACCGGTACAGAGTCAATGTGGAGACTATATACAGGGGGCACCGGTACAGAGTCAATGTGGAGGCTATATACAGGGGGTACCGGTACAGAGTCAATCAAATCAAATCAAATTTATTTATATAGCCCTTCGTACATCAGCTGATATCTCAAAGTGCTGTACAGAAACCGAGCCTAAAACCCTAAACAGCAAGCAATGCAGGTGTAGAAGCACGGTGGATAGGAAAAACTCCCTAGAAAGGCCAAAACCTAGGAAGAAACCTAGAGAGGAACCAGGCTATGTGGGGTGGCCAGTCCTCTTCTGGCTGTGCCGGGTGGAGATTATAACAGAACATGGCCAAGATGTTCAAATGTTCATAAATGACCAGCATGGTCGAATAATAATAAGGCAGAACAGTTGAAACTGGAGCAGCAGCACGGTCAGGTAGACTGGGGACAGCAAGGAGTCATCATGTCAGGTTGTCCTGGGGCATGGTCCTAGGGCTCAGGTCCTCCGAGAGAGAGAAAGAAAGAGAGAAGGAGAGAATTAGAGAACGCACACTTAGATTCACACAGGACACCGAATAGGACAGGAGAAGTACTCCAGATATAACAAACTGACCCTAGCCCCCCGACACATAAACTACTGCAGCATAAATACTGGAGGCTGAGACAGGAGGGGTCAGGAGACACTGTCAATGTGAGACAATGTGGAGGCTATATACAGGGGGTACCGGTACAGAGTCAATGTGGAGGCTATATACAGGGTATTACGGTACAGAGTCAATGTGGAGGCTATATACAGGGGGTACAGGTACAGAGTCAATGTGGAGGCTATATACAGGGGGTACCGGTACAGAGTCAATGTGGAGGCTATATACAGGGGGTACTGGTACAGAGTCAATGTGGAGACTATATACATGGTATTACGGTAGAGAGTCAATGTGCAGGGGCACGGTTAGTCAAGGTAATTGAGGTAATATATAGATGCAGGTAGCGTTTTTTAAGTGACTATGCATTGATAATAACAGAGAGTAGCAGCAGCGTATAGGGGGAGGGGGGGGGGGTGCAAATAGTCCAGGCAGGCATTTGATTAGCAGTTCTTATGGCTTCGGGTTAGAAGCAGTTAAGAATAGAGGTCGACCGATTATGATTTTTCAGCGCCGATACCGATTATTGGAGGACCAAAAAAAGCAGATACCGATTAATCGGCCGATTTTTTTTAAAATTTGTTTATTTATTTGTAATAATGACAATTACAACAATACTGAATGAACACTTATTTTAACTTAATATAATACATAAATTAAATCAATTTAGCCTCAAATAAATAATGAAACATGTTCAATTTGGTTTAAAGTTCCTTGCTCAGAACATGAGAACATATGAAAGCTGGTGGTTCCTTTTAACATGAGTCTTCAATATTCCCAGGTAAGAAGTTTTAGTTATTATAGGAATTATGTGTGAAATACGGAACCGTTCTGTATTTTATCAGACGGGCGGCATCCCTAAGTCTAGATATTGCTGTTACATTGCACAACCTTCAATGTTATGTCATAATTACAGTGCCTTTGCGAAAGTATTCGGCCCCCTTGAACTTTGCGACCTTTTGCCACATTTCCTGAATCCTGAATCGAGAATCTGTGGAAAGAACTGAAAACTGCTGTTCACAAATGCTCTCCATCCAACCTCACTGAGCTCGAGCTGTTTTGCAAGGAGGATTTGGGAAAAAGTGTCAGTCTCTCGATGTGCAAAACTGATAGAGACATACCCCAAGCGACTTCCAGCTGTAATCGCAGCAAAAGGTGGCGCTACAAAGTATTAACTTAAGGGGGCTGAATAATTTTGCACGCCCAATTTTTCAGTTTTTGATTTGTTAAAAAAGTTTGAAATATCCAATAAATGTCGTTCCACTTCATGATTGTGTCCCACTTGTTGTTGATTCTTCACAAAAAAATACAGTTTTATATCTTTATGTTTGAAGCCTGAAATGTGGCAAAAGGTCGCAAAGTTCAAGGGGGCCGAATACTTTCGCAAGGCACTGTATGTACAATTCTGGCAAATGAATTACGGTCTTTGTTAGGAATAAATGGTCTTCACACAGTTCTCAACGAGCCAGGGCAGCAACCAGACTAGACTAACTGCTTGCACTGAACACAAGAGAAGTGACACAATTTCCCTCGTTATAAGAAATTCATGTTAGCAGGCAATATTAACTAAATATTCAGGTTTAAAAATATATACTTGTGTATTGATTTTAAGAAAGGCATTGATGTTTATGGTACATTGGTGCCAACGACAGTGCTTTTTTTGTGAATGCGCTTGTTAAATCACCTTCCGTTTGGTGAAGTAGGCTGTGATTCAATGATAAATTAACAGGCACCACATCGATTATATGCAACGCAGGACAAGCTAGATAAACTAGATAAGCTAGATAAACTAGTAATATCATCAACCATGTGTAGTTAAATCACTCGTTTCATTCCCCGTTTGAATGACCTTTTTTTTGCTCCGCGCCATAGAACAGCCCTTAGTTGGAAGTTATTCACACGATAATCCCTATCCCGTTCTCATTGCTTAACTGTGCATTTATACACAGAATAAATGGATCATTAATATGTGGCTCAGTTGTTTATCAATCAATACCGCTCGTGTGTCCATTCACTTACTCAAGGAGTAATAGTTGCGTGAGGCGTATGTGACTCTGTACTCCTTTTTTGTTCTCTCCTAGTGTTCATGACCAGAATAGTGCTGGTGGGGAAGACTGGTGCTGGGAAGAGTTCTTCAGCCAACACCATCCTGGGGAGAGATGCCTTCAGATCAGCTGGTCGTATGTCATCTGTCACCAAAGAGTGTTCTAAAGAGACAGGGGAGGTGGGAGACAGACAGGTCACCGTAGTCGATACACCTGGTCTATTAGACACAAATCTGCCTGAATTGACAGTGAAGAGAGAGATAGCTAAGTGTGTCAACATGTCAGCACCTGGTCCCCATGCCATCATAGTTGTCATTAAAGTAGGTCCCATCACCAGGGAGGAGATGAGCACAGTACAGAAACTTGAGGAAATATTTGGGAAAGATGCAGAGAAGCACACCATGATCCTTTTTACCTGTGCTGAAGGAGGGATTGAGAAAATGTTGGAAGAGGCAAATGAGGAATTCAGAAAAATTCTGCAGAGGTTAGGGAATAGATACCATGTCTTCAACAATATGGAAAAAAGTGACCGTACCCAAGTGCTGAAACTCTTTGACAAGATAGATGAAATGATTAAGGCAAATCAGGGTAGCTACTACACAAATTACACATATCAACAAGTAAACGAAATGCTTGCTGATAGGGAAAGGAAGGTCAGGGATATCTTTGAGAAGAAAATGCAGGAAAAGGAGGCATCATTACTAGCTAGATACGAGGAAGCTCTGAGAGCACTGCTGATTGAAAATCTAACTCTTGAGGAGACGGTCCTGGAGAAGGAAAACAGAATCAGACAGCTGGAGATCAATAGAGACAGGGACCTGAAAGAGACAAAGCGTTACTTTTCTGCTTTACAAAAAGATGCACGACAGCTTATTGAACAGATCCCAGATTTTGAGAATTTAGAGGGTTCCATTAAGCAATATGCATAGCATAGCCTAATCTGGAAACGAATGGATTGATTGATTTGAGTATTTTATCCCCAATTAGCCGCCGCCAGAAATACATAATATACATAACTATGGCTGTAACGGTGACTAGGCAGTCATAGGTTATGGACCTCAGTCAAATTCCACATGACCGTTTAGTCACGGTAATTCGGGTTCTCCAAGCTCTGATGCTAGTCGTTAGTAGTCAACCAAACTTGTTAACTACCTGGTACTCAGCACTCTATTGTCTCTCTAATCTCTCTGACATCAATACAAATGTAATGGAAAATCTAATCAAACACTTCATGAGAGCTCATGTTGCTCAACATTTCTATAGGCTATGCAATTGCGTGAGAAAACAGAGTGATGGCGTCTATTAAAAAGAGGAGGATCCCATCAGCTCTCTATAGAGTAGGCCTACTGTATTTATTTCTCAAATTTCCTAATATTAAGCACATTGCTTATCTTTACAACAGGAGTATAGATTACCTGACTAGCATAAAAATGAACCACAGGAAAAAGCGTCCTCCATTCGCTATTTAAGTGCAGAGATGACATATATTTATTCCCCCTGTTTCGATACAGGTGCCTGATAATGGTCCATTCTAAGTCAAAATACATTTCACACATATGTCATTTAGTAAAGACAAGATTAAATCAAGAATAGTCTGATGGGTGACAATATTAGCCAATCACATGTGAATGGTGTATTATCACTTGATACCCAGCTTGTGTGCAGCAAGAAACAGCGCATGCCTTTTTCTTCTTCAAATCATAGTTGCACACCTCATGTAGCCTAGCCCACAGGCCTATTTGCTCTGATAAGATTTGTATCACAACTAAGTGTCCAAATAACTTCTTAAAACAAAGCACATTAATCTGCTTTTCAACAGGTATAAAGCCTAACTACATACATAAGCAGGGTGTAGAGCCTAACTACATACATAAGCAGGGTGTAGAGCCTAACTACATACATAAGCAGGGTGTAGAGCCTAACTACATACATAAGCAGGGTCTGTTTTGATAATAGTGTTTACTGATAATGGGACATTCATGCTTACTGAGGTGTGCACATTGCTTCCCTTATAATGTGAAGAAATAGCCTAATAGGTTATCACATTTTAAGCTAAACATTCTGATCTGTTGCATCAGCCACATTGCGTAATTTTTGTTGTTGTTGATGTAAGTGGTTGTATTAATTTGGGATCTATCTCATTCCACAACTGTCCCAGACTATGTTTGCAATATGTCTTTCTCGCACAGAAAGACAAGTTGACCAATGGAATAGGTTGACTTTTGTACTATTGGGGATAGTAGATTGATATGGGCTAGTGCTGTTGCTGTTCGTTAGACCTACTCATTTTGTTGGCTGACGAAAAGTAAATGTGCACAGTTCTTTTAACATCTAATATATGCGCCTCGGAATTGGATAAGAGGGACGTGTGCAGTTGTGTCCCCGATGTGTCTGTCTTCACTTGTAGCTTACTTCTTAGGTGAGATGCCTGTGAGAAGGACACAATCGTGTGACAGGCATTGGCTAATAAAAATGTAGATTTTTATGAGAGAGCCATCTGAGAGAGCCATGTGAGTGAGAGGTGCTTTGGAGCACAGTGATTGGCAGCCGGAAGAAGGGGATTATAATATTCAGCCCAAGGGCGCAACGGCCACTGGCCACAAAAGACGTGGATTTGTTTAGGGGGCGTTACGGCCACACGGGGGATTCTGCCAGGAAATGGTTTGCTTGTCAAATTGTGAATGAGAGACTGATGAAGTGTGTACAGGCTGTGCAAAAAACAATGAGGGTTTTTACTCATTACACACGTCAGATCAACAAATATTGTTCACATATTCGACACTGCAAAACCTATTTTATGACCACATGACACAATTTTTGTCTTTGCAAATTTGGTTTTCCTAGACATGGATATTATATTATGATCACTACATCTGATGGATCTGAATAATCTTGACAGGAATGTGGTTCTGAATATAAACACCAACACCTCCACCATTGGCATTCCTGTCTTTTCTGTAGATGTTATGACCTGGTACCTGTTGTACCTGTTCACTGACTCTGAAGGAAAACAACTCAGCGGTCTATAGGAACTTCCTACTAAAGCTGTGGCAGTCATGACATTTTGTCAGCCGGTTATGCAAAATGCCTCAGGCTGCACAGCTTTTCCCTCATCAAGTGATCATATTTTCACCCATCAGACTATTCTCAAATAAATATAATCTTTACTAATATATTCAATTAGTTTTGATTTAGTATGGCTCATGATCAAATGGGCAGGAACAGGGGCAGGGTAGAAAATACATGTCACAAATAGCGAATGGAGGCCACTGCCCATTTGATAATACTACTGTATCAAAGGAATTAGTGTGTTTCAGAGAATACAGAATGTTCAATATGGGAATGTTTGTATTGTAATAATCATTCATGCAAGTATGTGGTATGTATATATTGTTTTTAGCGTTTTTACTCTTTTCATATACTGTATTTTGTAAATATATGACTGTAATGAGGACCACATTGGTTATAACTGTTTTATAATGTTTCAGCACGAATGTATTATTGTTTTACATTTTCTCTTTATACCAAAATACAAATGAATAACACGGACAGATAAAACAGACAAGTTACTTGATTTTTATTACGTATTATTACTTTTCTATTTATCTATTGTCTTGTTCTCTGCATTGTTGCCCGTAAGTAAGCATTTCAATGTTTGTCTATGGCTGTTGTTTACGAAGCATGTGACAATTAAAATGTGATTTGATTTGAAGCCTTTCGCTTTTAACTCGGGGCTCAGATGATGCAGAATTATACTGGCCTATCGTTCATGATCAGATATTCATTATCGTTAATAATCAACATTGATCCCCGGAGGCAAATCTGATCCTGTATCTATTCAGGCCTACTGTCAAACTGGCTAATGTCAGTTCACTAGCACGGGTGCCAGTCTGTTTCAACTGTCTTGCCAATTCCTTATGGAATTGCCATGTCATGTTTTCTACCAGCATGTTAAATGTGCAACCTGGAGGGAAAAAATCCTACACCACCTTTACTCCACACACAGAGATGCATACAAAGCTGTCCCTCACCCTCCATTTGGCAAATCTGACCATAATACTATCCTCCTGATTCCAGCTTAAAAGCAAAAACTAAAGCAGGGAGCACCAGTGACTCGCTCAATACCGAAGTGGTCATATGATGTGGATGCTACACTACAGGACTGTTTTGCAGCACAGACTGGAATATGTTCCGGGATTCCTCCGATAAGGAGTACACCATATCAGTCACTGGCTTCATCAATAAGAGTATCGACGTCGTCGCTGCAGTGACCGTACGTACATATCCCAACCAGAAGCCATGGATTACAAGCAACATCCGCACTGAGCTAAAGGGTAGAGCTGCCGCTTTCAAAGAGCAGGACTCTCTAACCCGGAAGCTTCTAAGAAATCCCGCTATGCCCTCCGACGAACCATCAACCAGGCAAAGCATCAATACAGGATTAAGATTGAATCCTACTACTGACGCTTGTCAGAGGTGGCAGTGCTTGAAAACTATTACGGACTACAAAGGGAAACCCTGCCGCGAGCCGCCCAGTGATGCGAGCCTACCAGACAAGCTAAATGCCGTTTATGCTCACTTCAAGGCTGAAGTATGCACGAGAGCACCAGCTGTACTGGATGACTGTATGACAATGCTCTCGGTAGCCTATGTGAACAAAACTTTTAAACAGGTCAACATTCACAAAGCTGCTGGGCCAGACGGATTACCAGGATGTATACTCAAAGCAGGGTTTCCTGGAGGATGCAGTTGATGTGAGCCATGACCAGCACAAGCACTTCATGGCTACCGTCGTGAGTGGTATAGGGCGGTAATCATTTAGGCAGGTTACCTTCACTTCCTTGGGCACAGGGACTATGGTGATCTGCTTAAAACATTTAGATATTACACACTCGGTCAGGGAGAGGTTGAAAATGTCAGTGAAGACACTTGACAGTTGGTCCGCGCATGCTTTGAACAGGACTATGTAGTGGGAGAGGTGTGGTTGGGATAGGGAGTTGAACAGGAGTAGTATTGAATTATGTATTTAGTTTCCTTAGGGAGACAAGATTATTGGGTAGGATTTAGACCTTCCCTGTCTCTGGTCCACACTCCAGTCCAGTTGGTGGCGGTAATGCACCCTATAGTTGGTTGCCAACCGCTATATAAAATTCACAGAAGAAGACCAAAGAAAAAGGAGGAAGTTTCTTGCGCAGTTGTTATATAACATTCACAACCGAAAGTAGTTATGTGGACAATGTTTAACCGATAAATCAGACCTTATTATAGGTTGTTATAGGTAAGTGTAAAGATTTTATTCAAAGCTAATTAAAACATTAGCTGCTTGGCCTATCATTAGTGAGTGACTCCTTTTCATAATCGCATGCTGTAAAATTCGAGAGAGAGTTTATCAAGTTGTGACTGTAGCACAGTTCACAATTTGTCTCATTGGGCATTCAATGTGGATCATATTTACATTGTAGTTCACTCGGAGACGTTAGTAAGCGCTCAACGCTTTAGTGCGTGCAATGGGTGGGGTTTGTCTCTTGGGGAAGTCAGAAAGGAAGAGAAAGATAATTTTAAAAGACATTTGCAATTTGAAGCAAGTGGTAAATCGCTGAGGTTGTTGGGTTGCGCCCGAGGAAATAGCCTACAATTCTCTTTTACCTAACCTTCATGACCAAAGGTAAAGTTGGTTTTATATTCAGACGTTGAACAGGCATTGAACCGGCATTGAACAGGCATTGAACAGGCATTGTAGAAGAAACACATTCTAGGACCTCAGATGCAAAGATTTAATATCCAATGTTTCGACAGCCAAGCTGTCTTCATCAGGGTATAATCACAAACACTGCGGGATGACTCGTTTATATAGTGTCAAAAGACACACAGTTGTCTGTAATCATGGCCAAGAGTGGCCTACTCTTAGGCATTGAACAGGCATTTGCCAAAAGCCATTTACAATTGTATAAATCAATAACTAATTCACCCTTTGTCACAGAAACTTCAAACGAACTAACTATTTATTCAATCAATGTCTAGCATACTTGTACAACCTTTGTTTTGAGGAAAAAATCCAGTTTTGATTTGATATTAATACATAATCTCAAATATTGCATTTAAAGATGAAAAAGGTGAAAATATGCATTTATTTGTAATAACTATAAAGAAATAATTTGAAGTGCAATTTGTTCTATATGAAATTAGACAATGTTTACATTAAGTTGTGCAATGGTTACCATCTTAAATTGTATGCCAAATCAATGTTTGCATTGTTAGTGCAACAGTTCCACATTTTAAAGTAGTTACAAGGCACAACAGTCATTTATTTATACGTCTCTAATTTAACAGCAGAGAGGCCCCTTTCAATCATTTTTTATTTGGGCTTTGTTGAAGTCCTTCTTTGTCATCCCCAGACAAGCTGAATGGTACCATCTCTGGCACGCTGAGCATTCTATCTGCAGTATTCAAAACATAAAACAGGTTTATGTTTATTTACATGTCAATTACAGTTCTGGAATACCCAAATTCTGTTACATGCTTTTGCAATTAGGAACATTTTCAAATTGAATTGGATTTTTGTTCAATTGCTAAATTGTCTTTAAAGGACATGCATTTGATCACAACCCTGACAGAAGCACACATACCTGAGGTGTTAATCATTATTGAGTATTCAGGCAATATAAATCATATAAACTCAGCAAAAAAAGAAACATCCCTTTTTCAGGACCCTGTCTTTCAAAGAAAATTTGTTTGAAAGGGTTTAAACTAGAGGTTGACCAAATATGATTTTTCAATACTGCTTTATTGGAGGACCAAAAAAGCCAATACCGGTTAATCGTCCAAAAAATATTATTTTTTTGTTGTTGTAATAATGACAATTACAACAATACTGAATGAACAATGAACACTTATTTTAACTTAATATAATACATAAATAACATCTATTTAGTCTCAAATAAATAATGAAACATGTTCAATTTGGTTTAAATAATGCAAAAACAAAGTGTTGGAGAAGAAAGTAAAAGTGCAATATGTGCCATGTAAGAAAGCTAACGTTTCAGTTCCTTGCTCAGAACATGAGAACATATGAAAGCTGGTGGTTCCTTTTAACATGAGTCTTCAATATTCCCAGGTAGGAAGTTTTAGGTTGTAGTTATTATAGGAATTATGACACGTCGACTATTTCTCTCTCTACCATTTGTATTTCATATACCTTTGACTATTGGATGTTCTTATAGGCACTTTAGTATTGCCAGTGTAATCTCGGGAGTTGAAAGGCTTGAAGTCATAAACAGAGCTGTGAATCAAGCATTGCTACAGTGCCTTGCGAAAGTATTCGGCCCCCTTGAACTTTGCGACCTTTTGCCACATTTCAGGCTTCAAACATAAAGATATAAAACTTTATTTTTTTGTGAAGAATCAACAACAAGTGGGACACAATCATGAAGTGGAACGACATTTATTGTATATTTCAAACTTTTTTAACAAATCAAAAATGGAAAAATTGGGCGTGCAAAATTATTCAGCCCCCTTAAGTTAATACTTTGTAGCGCCACCTTTTGCTGCGATTACAGCTGTAAGTCGCTTGGGGTATGTCTCTATCAGTTTTGCACACATTTGTCTGCAATGACAACAAGCTCAGTCCGATGATGCTGTGACACATTATCTTTTTGTATCTTTCTTACTCATGTAGGTTGAAGTTGGAAGTTTACGTACACTTAGGTTGGAGTCATTAGTCATTAAAACTCGTTTTTCAACCACTCCACAAATGTCAAACTATAGTTTTGGCAAGTCAGTTAGGACATTTACTTTGCGCAAAACACAATTCATTTTTCCAGCAATTGTTTACAATGGGTCAGAATTCCACAATTCAAGTGGGTCAGAAGTTTACATACACTAAGTTGACTGGGCCTTTAAACAGCTTGGAAAATTCCAGAAAATGATGTCATGGTTTTAGAAGCTTCTGATAGGCTAACTGACATAATTTGAGTTAATTGGAGGCCTACCTTCAAACTCAGTGCCTCTTTGCTTGACATCATGAGAAAATCACAATAAATCAGCCAAGACCTCAGAAACAAAATTGTAGACCTCCAGAAGTCTAGTACATCCTGGAGGTACCACGTTCATCTGTACAAACAATCATACGCAAGTATAAACACCATGGGACCATGCAGCCGTCATACCGCTCAGGAAGGAGACGCGTTCGTTCATCAAGGACAACAAAGTCAAGGTATTGGAGTGGCATCACAAAGCCCTGTCCTCAATCCTATAGTTAATTTGTGGGCAGAACTGAAAAGGTGTGTACGAGCAAGGAGGTCCACAAACTTGACTCAGTTACACCAGATCTGTCAGAAGGAATGGGCCAAAATTGACCCAACTTGTTGTGGGAAGCTTGTGGCAGGCTACCTGAAATGTTTTACCCAAGTTAAACAATTTAAAAGCAATGCTACCAAATGCTAATTGAGTGTATGTAAACTTCTGACCCACTGGGAATGTGATGAAAGCTGAAATACATTTTTCTCTACTTTTATTCTGACATTTCACATTCTTAAAATAAAGTTGTGATCCTAACTGACCTAGACAGGGAATTTAGACTAGTATTAAATGTCAGGAATTGTGAAAAACTGAGTTTAAATGTACACGCCCTCTAGACAGACGACACGCCCTCTAGACAGACGACACGCCCTCTAGACAGACGACACGCCCTCTAGACAGACGACACGCCCTCTAGACAGACGACACGCCCTCTAGACAGACGACACGCCCTCTAGACAGACGACACGCCCTCTAGACAGACGACACGCTCTCTAGACAGACGACACGCCCTCTAGACAGACGACACGCCCTCTATCAAATCAAAACTGGATCAAAACTGGATCAACTGAAAACTGGATCAAAACTTTTATTCAAAACAAAGTTTGTAAAAGTACAAAGTTTATAGAATAAATATATATAATACATAATTTGGTGTTTCTGTGACAAACGGTGAATTAGTTATTGATATTTAAAATGTTTGGCGAATGTCTGGAAGTGTTAATATAGAACCAACATTACCGCGAACTACAGTGTTTACATTTTTTGCTTAATTTAAAAAAAAATCTGTAGGCTATAACGTGCTTTTCTTTTTCAACATCAGACCTGCTTCATTCTCACTTAAAATGTTTTCTGTTTAACGTTGACTCCAGCGTGAACTGTTCTTGCAATTTGTGGTCTGACAATTCAGATTGTCATATGATAATTTATCCAAAAAAAGGTTTTGGATTTAGTTAACTACTTTTCAAAGTAACTTTAGTTAAAGGGGCAATCAGCAGTTACCACATCCATTTTTTAAATGTTTTATATTAATGATGTGTACCCATTGATTCTTGAAAAATACTGTATAACTTTATTAGCCTCATGAGCTTAGTTTAACTGTTGCATCAGAACCCCAAATATAAGTTGTTTTTTTTACTACAATGTCTGTAAACAAACTACATGTAAGAAACCCTATATAGCCTCAAAACATGATTAAAACTGTAATTCTGATATGATGGTAAATAATTTCTTGTCTATGAATTTGAGTGGTTACATTTCTGTTTGAATCCTTAATTTTGACCGTGGGAAATAAATTGGTCATTTTTCTCCCCATTTTTCATTGATAGATCATTATGGATATTCTACTTTATTCTCTTCAGATAAACAAACAATATTTTTCACAGTTCGTTCAGCAAACCTCATCAATGACTCACCTCCACCTGCTGAAGGTGCTTAACGCTTGTTGTTTCCTATAGTGATCCTCGGGACATCTTAAGACGGAAGGTGATGGCCGAGTCAAGAATGACAGAATCACCACACCTTAGGATTGTCCTGTTAGGCAAGACAGGCGTTGGGAAGAGTGCATCAGGGAACAGCATCCTGGGAAGAAAAGCGT
Organism: Oncorhynchus clarkii lewisi; assembly: GCF_045791955.1. Lineage (NCBI taxonomy): Eukaryota > Metazoa > Chordata > Actinopteri > Salmoniformes > Salmonidae > Oncorhynchus > Oncorhynchus clarkii. Next base: position 2,340,488 of record NC_092156.1, read on the forward strand.
TTCTGTCCAAACGGAGTTTCGTCTCTGTGACAAAAGATTGTGCAGAAGAAATGTGCGTAATTAATGGTCGTAATATCTCTGTGGTGGACACTGTGGGTATTTTCAGCACTAACAGCTCTGATGGACTGATTGAGGCAGAGTGCAAGCGGGCCATGGAATCTCCTGTCCCCTGTGTTTTCCTTGTGGTAATTAAAGTGGACAGGTTCACAAAGGAAGAGCAAGAAGCCGTGGAGAGAATTGAAGACATAGTTGGTAAAGATGGAATGGAAAGAAGCTGTATCCTTTTGACACATGGAGACATGGCAGATGAGCTGACAGTAGATGAAATGATTCAAGAAGAAGGAGCTAAAGACTTCCGTGAAGCAGTGATGAAATTTCAGGGGAGGTGCTATCTGTTCAACAATAAGATTGAGAGTCGTGATCAGGTTGACAATCTTCTGACCAAACTAGAATCACTCCAAAAGACTGGTAAGTACTGTAACATGTTGTTGCTGTAGAAACAGTTGTTAAAGACAAGCGGGTTAAAGTGTGTCTTCCATTTGAAAAGGACATCTGGGGATAATTAATATAATAACATTATTAATAAATTAATATAATTAAATTATTAATTAATTAATATAATAACATTATTAATAAATTAATATAATAACATTATTAATTAATTAATATAATAACATTATTAATTAATTAATATAATAACATTATTGAGACAATTGTCAGTATCAGTCGTTCTATTAACTCAAAAAAAGAAGTGTTTTACAAATTTGCTTTTTCTTCATCTTCTTCATCTTCTTCATCAGCTTCATCAGCTTCCAACATGAATTCAGAAAACACCACGGAGAGCTCAGCTGAGAGAAGAATTGTGTTACTGGGCAGAAGTGGAGTTGGGAAGAGTGCATCAGGAAACACCATTTTGGGTCTGAGAGGATCAGAGCAGTTCAGGTCTGACTGTAGCTTTAACTCAGTAACAGAAAAAAGCGAGGCCAAATCAGCAGTAGTGGCAGGAAGGGAAGTCAAGGTGATAGACACACCTGGCCTCTCCAAGGGGAAACACACTCCTCAGCATGTGTTTAATGAGATGATGAAGAGTTGCCTGCTCGCTGAAGAGGGGCTGCACGCTTTTGTCTTAGTGATTGAGCTGGGCAGGTTTGAAAAGAATGATGATGAGATCATTTACTTACTCAAAAAGGCATTTGGTAAGAAGGCCTTAAAATATGCAGTGGTTCTTTTCACACATGGTGATAGACTCAGCAGCCAAAACATTGAACAAAATATACAGGCAAACGAGGATCTTAACAATCTTGTGGAAATGTGTGGTGGCAGATACTGTATCTTCAACAACACATCCATGAACAACAAACGGCAGGTTAGGGAGTTGTTTACGAAGGTAGATGAGATGGTACAAGTCAATGGTGGTACAGCCTATGTCGGTGAGATTGTCGGCATAGCGCGCACTATCATGCGAGAACTAAGAGAGACCGCTACAGATTACAGCGATAGGCTGAGTACTGCCTGGAGACGCTTTTGCAAATGGGTGGTCGCCATCTGGGTAGCAATGTGTGAATCTTTTACACGTTTTTTGGAAAACGCCATCATCCTTGCCAGAACATTTCCCCAAAAACCTGCCCACAATTACAGCGATCTTTCACAAATGTGCTAATTCACAGGTCATTTTAATCATCTGGAAATATTTACAGACAATTGAGGATACATTTTAAAGGTTATTTTCGAGGTACCCATGTTGCTCTAGATACTTGTTAGTGGATAGACCATAATACGGGGTGGCAGGGTAGCCTAGTGGTTAGAGAGTTGGACTAGTAACCGCAAGGTTGCAAGTTTAAATCCCAGAGCTGACAAGGTACAAATCTGTCGTTCTGCCCCTGAACAGGCAGTTAACCCACTAGGCTGTCATTGTAAATAAGAATTTGTTCTTAACTGACTTGCCTAGTTAAAGGTAAAAAAATATATATATATAAGAATTGTACAAATTTTGCTGCAGGACTAGACTACCAGGGCAATCGGAGATTGCAGGACTATCAGGACAGGTGTAATCGGGAGGGATTAGATGGGGAGAAGGATGTGACTGAACAAACATCACACATCCCTCAAATAATCTGTCTCATTTATTAACAGAGTGCCAAGGTGTTCCATCTCATTTATTAACAGAGGGCCAAGGTGTTCCATCTCATTTATTAACAGAGGGCCAAGGTGTTCCATCTCATTTTGTAGTTCACAGAATGCAGATGTGTTTTAATTTTTAAAAATTGTGTTTGGTTTCTTTTATCGTTTGAATTATACTGAACAAATTTAAATAAAACGCAACATGTAAAGTGTTGGTCACATGTTTCAATAGCTCAAATAAAAGATTCCAGGAATGGTCCGTACGCACAATAAGCTTATTGCTCTAAAATGCACAAATTAGTTTGCATCCCTGTTAGCGAGCATTTCTCCAGCCTATGGCTGGCCATCGTTCATAAATATACACACCAAATAAATAACGGCCCATTTTTAATGTCAGGTAAAAAGTGTTATTGTAACTATTGTGAAACAAATGTCCTGTACAGATGGGAAATGGTTTTTGTACTCACTGTCCAGTAGAGGCTCAAACAGCCTCTCCTTTACACTTCTGAGAATATGGGAAATGGTTTTTGTACTCACTGTCCAGTAGAGGCTCAAACAGCCTCTCTCCTTTACAGTTCTGAGAATATGGGAAATGGTTTCTGTACTCACTGTCCAGTAGAGGCTCTAACAGCCTCTCTACTTTAAAGTTCTGAGAATATGCAGGACTTGTCTTTTGTTTGTCCTGGGATAATGTTGTGATAATACTATATTTATTCAACCTTTATTTTGACAGGGAGTCATGCTGAGACCAAGGTCTATTTTACAGATGAACCCTGTATACACCTCAATACTCACCTCAAGACTCACCTCAATACTCACCTCAATATTTACTCAATACTCACCCCAATACTCACCCCAATACTCACCTCAATATTCACCTCAATATTTACTCAATACTCACCTCAATACTCACCTCAATACTCAACTCAATACTCACCTCAATATTCACCTCAATATTTACTCAATACTCACCTCAATACTCAACTCAATACTCACCTCAATATTTACTCAATACTCACCTCAATATTCACCTCAATATTTACTCAATACTCACCTCAATACTCACCGCAATACTCAACTCAATACTCACCTCAATACTCACCTCAGTATTCACCTCAATATTTACTCAATACTCACCTCAATACTCACCTCAATACTCAACTCAATACTCACCTCAATACTCACCTCAATATTCACCTCAATATTTACTCAATACTCACCTCAATATTCACCTCAATATTCACCTCAATATTTACTCAATACTCACCTCAATACTCACCTCAATATTCACCTCAATATTTACTCAATACTCACCTCAATACTCACCTCAACACTCACCTCAATATTTACTCAATACTCACCTCACTATTCACCTCAATATTTACTCAATACTCACCTCAATACTCACCTCAATATTCACCTCAATATTTACTGAATACTCACCTCAATATTTACTCAATACTCACCTCAATACTCACCTCAATATTCCCCTCAATATTTACTCAATATTCACCTCAATACTCACCTCAATATTCACCTCAATACTCACCTCAATATTCACCTCAATATTTACTCAATACTCACCTCAATACTCACCTCAATATTTACTCAATACTCACCTCAATATTCACCTCAATATTTACTCAATACTCACCTCAATACTCACCTCAATATTTTCCTCAATATTTACTCAATACTCACCTCAATATTCGCCTCAATACTCACCTCAATACTCGCCTCAATATTCACCTCAATATTTACTCAATACTCACCTCAATACTCACCTCAATACTCACCTCAATACTCACCTCAATATTTACTCAATACTCACCTCAATACTCACCTCAATATTTACTCAATACTCACCTCAATACTCACCTCAGTATTTACTCAATACTCACCTCAACACTCACCTCAATACTTACCTCAATACTCACCTCAATATTCACCTCAATATACTCAATACTCAACTCAATACTCGCCTCAATATTTACTCAATACTCACCTCAATACTCACCTCAATATTCACCTCAATATTTACTCAATACTCACCTCAATACTCACCTCAATATTCACCTCAATATTTACTCAATACTCACCTCAATATTCACCTCAATATTTACTCAATACTCACCTCAATACTCACCTCAATATTCACCTCAATATTTACTCAATACTCACCTCAATATTCACCTCAATATTTACTCAATACTCACCTCAATACTCACCTCAATATTCACCTCAATATTTACTCAATATTCACCTCAATACTCACCTCAATACTCACCTCAATATTTACTCAATACTCACCTCAATACTCACCTCAATATTTACTCAATACTCACCTCAGTACTCACCTCAATACTCACCTCAATATTCACCTGAATACTCACCTCAATATTCACCTGAATATTCACCTCAATATTCACCTCAATACTCACCTCAATACTCACCTCAATATTCACCTCAATATACTCAATACTCAACTCAATACTCGCCTCAATATTTACTCAATACTCACCTCAATACTCACCTCAATATTCACCTCAATATTTACTCAATACTCACCTCAATACTCACCTCAATATTTACTCAATACGCACCCCAATACTCACCACAATACTCACCTCAATACTCGCCTCAATACTCGCGTCAATATTTACTCAATACTCACCTCAATACTCACCACAATATTTACTCAATACCCACCTCAATACTCACCTCAATAATCACCTCAATATTTACTCAATACTCACCCCAATACTCACCACAATATTCACCTCAATACTCACCTCAATACTCACCTCAATATTCACTTCAATATTCACCTCAATATTTACTCAATACTCACCTCAATACTCACCTCAATATTCACCTCAATATTCACCTCAATATTCACCTCAATACTCACCTCAATATTCACCTCAATATTTACTCAATACTCACCTCAATACTCACCTCAATATTCACCTCAATATTTACTCAATACTCACCTCAATACTCACCTCAGTATTTACTCAATACTCACCTCAATACTCACCTCAGTATTTACTCAATACTCACCTCAATACTCACCTCAATATTTACTCAATACTCACCTCAGTACTCACCTCAATACTCACCTCAATATTCACCTCAATATTTACTCAATACTCACCTCAATACTCACCTCAATATTCACCTCAATATTTACTCAATACTCACCTCAATACTCACCTCAATATTTACTCAATACTCACCTCAATACTCACCTCAGTATTTACTCAATACTCACCTCAATACTCACCTCAATATTTACTCAATACTCACCTCAATACTCACCTCAATACTCACATCAAAACACGAAAAGCAAAACACAATCATAGAAAACAAACACATGCTTCAGTAAAAAGGTGTTCGATATATTTGAATTGTATATGATCACGATTGGCCCAGTGTCGTCCGGGTTTGGCCGGGGCTAGGCCGTCATTGTAAATAAGAATTTGTTCTTAACTGACTTGCCTAGTTAAATAAAATAAAAACATTTAAACTTTAAGGATATTATGAGATTTTTTTTTGTCTGTTTCAAAATGTTCAATTTTTTTTAATAAATGTTTGTATTATTTTTTTATCTTTCGAAAGGTAATGTATCTCACTGTTTCTTGCACTTTTTAACACATTATATTACATGTTAAACAGCAAAAGGTTTATTAAATAATAAAATAACTCTTTCTCTCATCAAGCGCTTCTGTGTTAGAACATAGCAAGAGATCTCTCAACCAGTTCCCCGATTGTTGCATTCCAAAGTCTTATCTGGCTGGTTTACACTCCCCTGCCTGATGTTCTTTCTCTCTCTAACACACACACACACACACACGCACACACACACACACGCACGCACGCACACACACACTCACACACACATGCTCACACACACGCACGCACGCACACACGCACACATACACACACACACACGCACACACACACACACGCACGCACGCACACACGCACGCTCACACACACACACACACACGCTCACACACACACACACACACACACACACGCGCACACACACACACACACACACTCACGCACGCTCACACACGCACGCTCACGCGCGCACACGCACACACACGCTCACACACGCGCACACACGCACACGCACACGCACACACACACACACAGCGAGAGAGACTATGCTTATGTAATGTGATCATGCGCCGAATACAAGAAGTCTAGACTTAACAGTGAAATGCTTACTTACGAGCCCTTAACCAAAAAATAAATTTAAAAAGTTATAAAATAAATAGTAACACAGTAAAATGACACTATAAAATAATATACAAGAGGTACCAGTACAGAGTCTGTGTACTGGGGTACGAGGTAGTTGGGGGAAAAAAAAGTTTTAAAGTATTCAGACCCCTTGACTTTTTCCACATTTTGTTACCTTACAGCCTTATTCTAAAATGGATTAAATGAAATAGAAACTCCGCAATCTACACACAATACCCCAATAATGACATCACAATACCCCAGAATGACATCACAATACCCCAGAATGACATCACAATACCCCAATAAGGACATCACAATACCCCAATAATGACAGAGCGAAAACAGGTTTTTGGAAATTTTAGCAAATGTATTAAAAATAAACAGATACCTTATTTACTTCAGTATTCAGACTCTTTGCTATGAGACTCGAAATTCGGCTCAGGTGCATCTTGTTTCCCTTGATCATCTTTGAGATGTTTCTACAACTTGATTGGAGTCCACCTGTGGTAAATTCAATTGATTGGACAATATTTGGAAAGGCACACACCTGTCTATATAAGGTCACACAGTTGACAGTGCATGTCATAGCAAAAACCAAGCCATGAGGTTGAAGGAATTGTCCGTAGAGCTCCGAGACAGGATTGTGTCGAGGCACAGATCTGGGGAAGGGTACCAAAAAAATGTCTGCAGCATTGAAGGTCCTCAAGAACACAGTGGCCTCCATCAGTCTTAACATGGAAACAGTTTGAAACCACCAACACTTCCTAGAGCTGGCCAATCTGGGGAGAAGGTCATCTCCCTGACCAAGGACCCGATGGTCACTCTGACAGAGATTTAGAGTTCCTCTGTGGAGATGGGAGAACCTTCCAGAAGGACAGCCATCTCTGCATTCGAGACCTGAAAATAGCTGTGCAGCAACTCTCCCCATCCCAACCTGATAGAGCTTGAGAGGATCTGCAGGGAAGAATGGGAGGAACTCCCCAAATACAGGTGTACCAAACTTGTAGCGTCACCCTAGAAGACTTGAGGCTGTAATTGCTGTCAGTGGTGCTTCAACAAAGTAATGAGTAAAGGGTCTGAATACTTCTATAAATGTGTAAAAACCTGTTTTTGCTTTGTCATTATGAAGTATTGTGTATAGATTGACGAGGGCAAAAAAAACACAGATTTAATCCGTTTTAGAATAAGGATGTAACCTAACAATGTGGGAAAAGTCAAGGGGTCTGAATACTTTCTGAAGGCCCTGTATATGTAGGTAGGTGGTGAACGTCTGGGTAGCCATTTAACTGTTCAGCATTGTTATGGCTTTGGTGTAGAAACCGTTCAGGATCTGTTTGGTCCTCAGACTTGGCTCTCTGGTACCGCAGAGAGAAAGGACTGTGACTTGGATGGCTGGAGTCTGTGACAGTTTTTTAGGGACTTCCTCTGACACCGCCTGTTATAGTGGTCTTGGGTGGCAGGAAGCCCAAGTGATGTAGTTGTCCTCTGTAGCACCTTGTGGTCAGATGCTGAGCAGTTGCCATGCCAAATCTTTTCATCCTCCTGAGGGAGAAAGCGGCGTTGTCGTGCTTCACGATTGTGTTGGTGTGTTTGGACCATGATAGGTCCTTTAGACATATGGAGATGGAGGACTAATGGGACAGGAGGCTAGGCCAGGACTAATGGGACAGGAAGCTAGGCCAGGACTAATGGGACAGGACGATAGGCCAGGACTAAAGGGACAGGAAGCTAGGCCAGGACTAATGGGACAGGAAGTTAGGCCAGGACTAATGGGACAGGAAGCTAGGCCAGGACTAATGGGACAGGTTGCTAGGCCAGGACTTAATGGGACAGAAAGCTAGGCCAGGACTAATGGCACAGGAACAGGAAGATAGGCCAGGACTAATGGGACAGAAGATAGGCCAGGACTAATAGCTACCTAGCTAACATTAGCATGTTCCTTAGCACTACATAACCAAAAGTCAGTGGCCACCCGCTTGTAGAACATCTCATTCCAAAATCATGGGCATTAATATGGAGTTGGTCCCCCTTTGCTGCTACAACAGCCTCCACTCTTCTGGGAAGGTTTCCACTAGATACTAGTGAGGTTGGGCATCTGGCCTGGCAATTAAGCACTGATGTTGGGCATCTGGCCTGACAATTAAGCACTGATGTTGGGCATCTGGCCTGACAATTAAGCACTGATGTTGGGCAGTTATTCCCCACCGATCTGAACAAACCATTTCTGTATGGATCTCGCTTTGAGCACAGGGGCATTGTCATGCTGAAACAGGAAAGGGCCTTCCCCAAACTTTTGCCACAAAGTTGGAAGCACAAAATCGTCTAGAATGTCATTGTGTTTTACTGTCAAGATTTCCCTTCACTGGAACTAAGGGGACTGAACCATGAAAAACAGCTCAGACCATTATTTCTCCTCCACCAAACTTTACAGTGGGCACTACATATGCACTACTACAAACCATATACGTTTGTCGGACTGTCAGATGATGAAGTGTGATTTATCATACCACTGCTCCAGAGTCCAGAGGCAGTTTGTAACTCGGTAATGAGACTTGCAACCGAGGACAGACGATTTTGACACGCTTTGCGCTTCTCGGCGGTTCAGTTCTGTGAGCCATTGTTGCTCCTAGACATTTCCACTTCACAATAACAGCACTTAGAGTTGACCGGGTGCAGCTCTAGCAGAGCAGAAATTTGACAAACTGACTTGTTGGAAAGGTGACATCCTATGATGGTGTCTCATTGAAAGTCACTGAGCTCTTCAGTAAGGCTTTTTCTTAGTTTAGTTTATTATTTTGACCATTTAAAAACAAACAAACAAACATAACACTTGAAATAGCCATACATGTACATGACTAAAATCGAGGATAACACAGAATACAGTCTGGGACTTATTTCCATTGTGGTCCTCTTGAGACAAGATGGCTAGACAAGATCCAACACGGTTGAACACAGTATGGCAGTGAAATAATAAAACAAAAACATAGAAGAAGAACATCTATCTCATCAAAAACAGAGAAGAAGAACATCTATCTCATCAAAAACAGAGAAGAAGAACATCTATCTCACCAAAAACAGAGAAGAAGAACATCTATCTCACCAAAAACAGAGAAGAAGAACATCTATCTCATCAATAACAGAGAAGAAGAACATCTATCTCATCAAAAACAGAGAAGAAGAACATCTATCTCACCAAAAACAGAGAAGAAGAACATCTATCTCATCAAAAACAGAGAAGAAGAACATCTATCTCACCAAAAACAGAGAAGAAGAACATCTGTCTCATCAAAAACAGAGAAGAAGAACATCTGTCTCATCAAAAACAGAGAAGAAGAACATCTATCTCATCAAAAACAGAGAAGAAGAACATCTATCTCACCAAAAACAGAGAAGAAGAACATCTATCTCACCAAAAACAGAGAAGAAGAACATCTATCTCACCAAAAACAGAGAAGAAGAACATCTATCTCATCAAAAACAGAGAAGAAGAACATCTATCTCACCAAAAACAGAGAAGAAGAACATCTATCTCACCAAAAACAGAGAAGAAGAACATCTATCTCATCAAAAACAGAGAAGAAGAACATCTATCTCACCAAAAACAGAGAAGAAGAACATCTGTCTCATCAAAAACAGAGAAGAAGAACATCTGTCTCACCATTGCAGTTACATCATAGGGGTTATTCATATGGGCACAGAAGACATCAAACATATTTTTTACTTCATGTTTAAAGCAGAGAGGACGTTGTTTTTATAGGCAGAGGCAACTCATTCCATTCTGAAGAAAGTACCTTTCCCAGCATTACTCCTGAACCTGTATAAGCACACATCAGCAACACCTGTTCTGATGCTGTGATTGTGTGCATACCTAACACGCCTCAACATGCAGCCAGTTTGGTTCCTGAAAGCAGTTCTTGCCTATGTGAGTACGTGGACTCACCTTCAGTACTACCCTGATCAGCTTATTCTGGGATAACTGGAGCTTCTCCTTCATTAGTTTAGATAAGCCCCCCAAACCAGGAAGTACTAGCGTAGTCAAAATGGCATTGAATGAGGGCAGTAGCTAGCACTTACATGGAATCCAGCAGCTTGGACTTTCTAGCTAAAAATGTAGTCCTGGCATTAACCTTCCCTAGCACTTTATTGGCCATGCTCACACCTCCCAAGCTTCCATCAAGGATACATCCCAAGTAGCTAACAGAGGTTTTAGTAGTCAGCACCTCACCCACTAACTCCACTCTGATTTCAGAGGACCTACTCATTTTAGATCTGGATCCAAAAATAATTGCCTCAGTTTTCCCAAAGTGCAGAGATAGCTTATTATCTCCAAGCCATTTGCTAATGTTAGTAAGCTCTGTGCTAAGTATTTCTCTCCAACGTAGTTTTACCTTTGTGAGACACCAGAAGTGTAGAGTCATCCGCATAAAGAAAAAGGCAAGAACAAGCATCTTTCATATCGTCAATATACAATATTCTACTGCCAATGTTTGTCTATGGAGATTGCATGGAGGTGTGCTCGGTTTTATAAACCTGTCAGCAATGGGTGTGGCTGAAATAGCCGAATTCACTTATTGAAAGGGGTGTCCACATACTTTTTAATATATATATATATAGTGTAGCTAGCTCAGGACACTGCAATGCTAAGGAAGCTAACACAAGCAGCTGTTTCATTGAAACTGTACCGTTTGTCATCGGAAGGAGACCAAGGTGCAGTGTGGTAGGTTCTTCTCTCATTTGAAATGTTACACCAAAAAAACTATAAAACGATATAACGAACGAAGAGCTTTGTCGTGCAAACTACACGCACTCAAACAAAGACAAGATCCCACACTGAAGGAGGGAAAAAGGGCTGCCAAAGTATGATCCCCAATCAGAGACAACGATAGACAGCTGCCTCTGATTGGGAACCATACTCGGCCAAACACAAAGAAATAGAGAACATAAAATGTCCACCCAAATCACACCCTGACCTGACCAAACATAGAGAATAACAAGGATCTCTAAGGTTTAGGGCGTGACAGAAAAGATCTAATCCATTGTGATTTAGTTATAATACTAGCTACAGTTAGCTTGGAGGAAGTACTTAGTGCTGTGTGCATTGCGTCTGTGCACTTAGCTAGCGAATACAGTGCCTTGAAAAAGTACTCGTCTTTCTTGGCGTTTTTCCTATATTGTTGCATTACAACCTGTAATTCAAATAGATTTTTATTTGGATTTAATGGACAAAATAGACCAAATTGGTGAAGTGCTTTTGTTTTATTTCTTTAAGAAAATAAAAATAAATAAAAACTAAACGGAAAAGTGATGCGTTCATATGTATTCACCCCAAAATAAGATCTGGTGTAACCAATTACCTTCACATAATTAGTTAGAGTGCACACAGGTGGACTTTATTTAAGTGTTACATAATCTCAGTATATATTGTTCTGAAAGGCCCCAGAGTCTACAACACCACTAAGCAAGGGGCACCATGAAGACCAAGGAGCTCTCCGTTCCACTGGTGTACAGCAATCTTTAAGTCATACCACAGATTCTCAATTGTCCTGCTGGAAGGTGAACCTCTTTCCCATTACGAAATCTCTGAAACAGGTTTCCCTCAAGAATTTCCCTGTATTTAGCACCATCCTTCAATCCTTCAATTCTGACCAGTTTCCCAGTCCCTGCTGATGAAAAACATGGCGTTCTCGGGGTCAAGAGAGGTGTTGGGTGGCCAAAAAGCTCATTTTCAGCCTCATCTGACCAGATTACCTTCTTCCATATGTATGGGGTGTCTCCCACATGCCTTTTTGAGAACACAAACGTGTTTGTTTATTTTTTTCATTAAGCAATGGCTTTTTCTGGCCACTCTTCCGTAAAGACCAGCTCTGTGGAGTGTACGGCTTAAAGTGGTCCTATGGACAGATACTCCAATCTCTGCTGTGGAGCTTTGCAGCTCCTTCAGGGTTATCTTTGGTCTCGTCTTTGGTCTCTTTGTTGCCTCTCTGATTAATGCCCTCCTTGCCTGGTCCGTGAGTTTTGGTGGGCGGCCCTCTCTTGGCAGGTTTGTTGTAGTGCCATATTCTTTCCATTTTTTAATAACGGATTTAATGGTGCTCCGTGAGATGTTCAAAGTTTCAAATATTTTATAACCCAACCCTGATCTGTACTTCTCCACAACTTTGGCCCTGACCTCAGCGGAACACTTCCAACTTGAAGGAGCTGCTGGGGGGTGAATAGTTATGCACGCTCTAGTTCTGTTTTTTTGGGTCTTATTTGTTGTTTGCTTCACAATAAAACATATTTAGTGTCTTCAGAGTGGTTGGAATGTTGTGTAAATCAAATCATACAAACCATCCAAAAATCTATTTTAATTCCAGGTTGTAAGGCAACAAAATAGGAAAAATGCCACGGGGGGTGAAGACTTTCACAAGCCACTGCACATCAGCCACAGCATAATAATTTTCTTGACCGTTCTTACATTGTTATTTTTACCCATCTACCAATCAATGCCCTTCTTTATAAGGCGTTTGAAAAGCTCCCTCTCACGCCCTGACCATAGTTTGCTTTGTATGTTTTTAGGTTTTCTTTGGTCAGGGTGTGATCTGAGTGGGCATTCTATGTTGTGTGTTGTCATATATACATATATTCATACACATAGCTCATATATTATACAGCGCCAAACTTATCCGCTTGACTCAAGTCATTGCACGTATCCCTGCCCCTCTCAGTTCTCTTATCTCACGATCCCCTGACACACAAATACCTTCTTGCATAAACACACACACTTAATCCCCCCTCTACTGGTCGGGTGCCCAGAGCAGAAGACTCTGTTGTGCACCAATGGGGCTCCTGCTCTGGCTAGAGCAGGTCCGCCTCCAACCCTTCGGGACCATTCAGAAGGCGACACGACAAGACTCTACCTACATTATTCAATGTAGTAAAACTACTGTAACCTCTGTATAGGTCCCTTTTTCACCTGACTCCCTACTGAGTTATGTGAATAGGTCCGTGCACGCTAAAACGGCAGGACAAGATATCTTTTGACTCAATAAACTGCCATTTTGCTACAACTGAAATCCACTCTGTCCAGCGTCCGTGATTTGGTCTCAACTCTCCTGTAATTCAATCCTCAACAGTGTCTACTTCGTCTGTTTCTGTGTTTGGCATGATATGGTTCTCAATCAGAGACAGGTGTTAGTCGTTGTCTCTGATTGGGAACCACATTTAGGTAGCCTGTTTTGTCATTGTGGGTGATTGTGTGTGTGTGTGTGTGTGTGTGTGTGTGCGTGCGTGTGTGCGTGCGTACGTGTCAGCACTATTGTTTGACGGTTGTCATTTTGTAGTGTTCAGTTTTTTAAATTAAAATGACGAACACTTACCACGCTGCGTATTGGTCCTCCGATCCTTCCTCGCTTCTCCTCGTCAGATGAGGAGGACGGAGACAGCCGTGACACTCCCTGGTCTTTGTAGATGAATCTGTGCTTGAAATTCAATACTTGACTGAGGGATCTTACAGCTGTCGTATGTATGGGGGACAGAGGAAGGAGTAGTCATTCAAAAATCACATCAACTTCTATTATTTAACACTGAGTTAGTCCATATAACTTATCTGATTTGTTAAGCCACATAGGCTTGCCTAAACTAATGGGTGAATACTTATCCAACAACTGTATTTTAGATATTACATTTTTATTAATAAAACAAAATACGAGTCAAAATGTTGGACACACTCATTGAAGTTTTTTTTTTTTAAACAGCTTTGCTCACTTGGCATTCTCTCAACCAGCTTCACCTGGAATGCTTTTCCAACGGTCTTGAACGAGTTCCCACATATGCTGAGCACTTGGTTGGTTGCTTTTCCTTCAGTCTGCGGTCCAACTCATCCCAAACCGTCTCAATTGGGTTGAGGGCCGGGTGATTGTGGAGGCATCTGATGCAGCACTCCACACTCTTTCTTGGTCAAATAGCCCTTACACAGCCTGGAGGTGTGTTGGGTCATTGTCCTATTGAAAAACAAATGATAGTCCCACTACAAGCGCAAACAAATGGGATGGCGTATCGACACACCACGACACATCAAGACACACCACAACACACTACGACACACCACGACACACCAAGACACACCACAACACACTACGACACACTACGACACACTACGACACACCACGACACACTACGACACAACACGACACACCAAGACACACCACGACACACCACGACACACCAAGACACACCACAACACACCACAACACACCACGACACACAACACCACGACACACTACAGCAAAACACGACACGACACACCACGACACACCAAGACACACCACGACACACCAAGACACACCACGACACACACCAAGACACACCACGACACACTACACCACACCACGACACACCAAGACACACCACGACACACCAAGACACACCAAGACACACCACGACACACCAAGACACACCACGACACACCAAGACACACCACGACACACCACGACACACCAAGACACACCACGACACACCAAGACACACCACGACACACCACGACACACCAAGACACACCAAGACACACCACACCACGACACACCAAACCACGACACACCAAGACACACCAAGACACACCACACCACGACACACCACACCACGACACACCAAGACACACCACGACACACCACACCACGACACACCAAGACACACCACGACACACCACACCACGACACACCAAGACACACCACGACACACCAAGACACACCACGACACACCAAGACACACCACGACACACCACGACACACCAAGACACACCAAGACACACCACACCACGACACACCACACCACGACACACCAAGACACACCAAGACACACCACACCACGACACACCAAGACACACCACGACACACCACACCACGACACACCAAGACACACCACGACACACCACACCACGACACACCAAGACACACACCACGACACACCACACCACGACACACCACGCCACCACCACGACACACCACGACACACCACGACACACCACAACACACCACGCCACACCACGACACACCACACCACACCACGACACACCAAGACACACCAAGACACACCACGACACACCACGACACACCACGACACACCACGACACACCACGACACACCACAACACACCACGACACACCACGACACACCAAGACACACCACGACACACCACGACACACCACACCACACCACGACACACCAAGACACACCACGACACGACACACCACGACACACCACACCACACCACGACACACCAAGACACACCACGACACACCAAGACACTCCACGACACACCACGACACACCACGACACACCACGACACACCACGACACGACACACCACGACACACCACACCACACCACGACACACCACGACACACCAAGACACACCACGACACACCACGACACACCACGACACACCACGACACACCACGACACACCAAGACACACCAAGACACACCACGACACACCACGACACACCAAGACACACCACGACACACCAAGACACACCAAGACACACCACGACACACCACGACACACCACGACACACCACGACACACCACGACACACCAAGACACACCACGACACACCAAGACACACCACGACACACCAAGACACACCACGACACACCAAGACACACCACGACACACCACGACACACCACGACACACCACGACACACCACGACACACCAAGACACACCACGACACACCAAGACACACCACAACACACCACAACACACCACGACACACCACGACACACCACGACACACCACGACACACCACGACACACCAAGACACACCACGACACACCAAGACACACCACAACACACCACAACACACCACGACACACCAAGACACACCAAGACACACCACGACACACCAAGACACACCACAACACACCACAACACACCACGACACACCAAGACACACCACGACACACCACGACACACCACGACACACACCACGACACACCAAGACACACCACGACACACCAAGACACACCACAACACACCACCACAACACACCACGACACACCACGACACACCACGACACACCAAGACACACCACAACACACCACAACACACCACGACACACCACGACACACCACGACACACCACAACACACCACGACACACCACGACACACCACGACACACCAAGACACACTACGACACACCAAGACACACCACGACACACCAAGACACACCAAGACACACCACGACACACCACGACACACCACGACACACCACGACACACCACGACACACCACGACACACCAAGACACACCACAACACACCACAACACACCACGACACACCAAGACACACCACGACACACCACGACACACCACGACACACCAAGACACACCACGACACACCAAGACACACCACAACACACCACGACACACCACGACACACCACGACACACCACGACACACCACGACACACCACGACACACCAAGACACACCAAGACACACCACGACACACCACGACACACCAAGACACACCACGACACACCAAGACACACCAAGACACACCACGACACACCACGACACACCACGACACACCACGACACACCACGACACACCAAGACACACCACGACACACCAAGACACACCACGACACACCAAGACACACCACGACACACCAAGACACACCACGACACACCACGACACACCACGACACACCACGACACACCACGACACACCAAGACACACCACGACACACCAAGACACACCACAACACACCACAACACACCACGACACACCACGACACACCACGACACACCACGACACACCAAGACACACCACGACACACCAAGACACACCACAACACACCACAACACACCACGACACACCAAGACACACCAAGACACACCACGACACACCAAGACACACCACAACACACCACAACACACCACGACACACCAAGACACACCACGACACACCACGACACACCACGACACACCACGACACACCAAGACACACCACGACACACCAAGACACACCACAACACACCACAACACACCACGACACACCACGACACACCACGACACACCACGACACACCAAGACACACCACAACACACCACAACACACCACGACACACCACGACACACCACGACACACCACAACACACCACGACACACCACGACACACCACGACACACCACGACACACCACGACACACCAAGACACACCACGACACACCAAGACACACCACGACACACCAAGACACACCAAGACACACCACGACACACCAAGACACAACAAGACACACCACGACACACCACGACACACCACGACACACACACACCAAGACACACACACAAGACACACCACGACACACCAAGACACACCAAGACACACCACGACACACCAAGACACACCACACACACCGACACACCACGACACACCACGACACACCACGACACACCACGACACACCACGACACACCACGACACACCAAGACACACCACAACACACCACGACACACCACGACACACCACGACACACCAAGACACACCACGACACACCACGACACACCACGACACACCACGACACACCAAGACACACCACGACACACCAAGACACACCACAACACACCACAACACACCACGACACACCAAGACACACCAAGACACACCACGACACACCAAGACACACCACAACACACCACAACACACCACGACACACCAAGACACACCACGACACACCACGACACACCACGACACACCACGACACACCAAGACACACCACGACACACCAAGACACACCACAACACACCACAACACACCACGACACACCACGACACACCACGACACACCAAGACACACCACAACACACCACAACACACCACGACACACCACGACACACCACGACACACCACAACACACCACAACACACCACGACACACCACGACACACCACGACACACCAAGACACACCACAACACACCACAACACACCACGACACACCACGACACACCACGACACACCACAACACACCACAACACACCACGACACACCACGACACACCACGACACACCACGACACACCAAGACACACTACGACACACCAAGACACACCACGACACACCAAGACACACCAAGACACACCACGACACACCACGACACACCACGACACACCACGACACACCACGACACACACACACACGACACACCAAGACACACCACGACACACACACCACAACACACCACGACACACCACACACACCAAGACACACCACAACACACCACAACACACCACACACACACACGACACACCACGACACACCAAGACACACCACAACACACCACCACCACGACAACACACCACGACACACCACGACACACCACGACACACCACAACACACCACAACACACCACGACACACCACGACACACCACGACACACCAAGACACACCACAACACACCACACCACAACACACCACGACACACCACGACACACCACGACACACCACGACACACCAAGACACACCACAACACACCACAACACACCACGACACACCACCACGACACACCAACGACACACCACGACACACCAAGACACACCACAACACACCACAACACACCACGACACACACACACACCACAACACACCACGACACACCAAGACACACCACGACACACCACGACACACCACGACACATCACGACACACCACGACACACCAAGACACACCACGACACACCACGACACACCACGACACACCAAGACACACCACGACACACCACGACACACCACGACACACCACGACACACCACGACACACCAAGACACACCACGACACACCACGACACACCACGACACACCAAGACACACCACGACACACCACGACACACCACGACACACCACGACACACCACGACACACCACGACACACCAAGACACACCACGACACACCAAGAAACACCACGACACACCAAGACACACCACGACACACCACGACACACCACGACACACCACGACACACCAAGACACACCACGACACACCACGACACACCACGACACACCACGACACACCACGACACACCACGACACACCACGACACACCACGACACACCAAGACACACCACGACACACCAAGACACACCACGACACACCAAGACACACCAAGACACACCAAGACACACCACGACACACCAAGACACACCACGACACACCAAGACACACCAAGACACACCACGACACACCACGACACACCACGACACACCACGACACACCACGACACACCAAGACACACCACGACACACCAAGACACACCACGACACACCAAGACACACCACGACACACCAAGACACACCACGACACACCACGACACACCACGACACACCACGACACACCAAGACACACCACGACACACCAAGACACACCACGACACACCAAGACACACCACGACACACCAAGACACACCACGACACACCACGACACACCACGACACACCACGACACACCACGACACACCACGACACACCACGACACACCAAGACACACCACGACACACCACGACACACCACGACACACCACGACACACCACGACACACCACGACACACCAAGACACACCACGACACACCACGACACACCAAGACACACCAAGACACACCACGACACACCACGACACACCACGACACACCACGACACACCACGACACACCACGACACACCACAACACACCACGCCACACCAAGACACACCAAGACACACCACGACACACCACGACACACCAAGACACACCACGACACACCACGACACACCAAGACACACCACGACACACCACGACACACCAAGACACACCACAACACACCAAGACACACCACGACACACCAAGACACACCACGACACACCACGACACACCAAGACACACCAAGACACACCACGACACACCACGACACACCACGACACACCACGACACACCACGACACACCAAGACACACCACGACACACCAAGACACACCACGACACACCACGACACACCACGACACACCACGACACACCACGACACACCACAACACACCACGACACACCACGACACACCAAGACACACCACGACACACCAAGACACACCACGACACACCAAGACACACCACACCACGCCACGACACACCACGACACACCAAGACACACCACGACACACCAAGACACACCACGACACACCACGACACACCAAGACACACCAAGACACACCAAGACACACCACGACACACCACGACACACCACGACACACCACGACACACCACGACACACCACGACACACCACGACACACCACGACACACCACAACACACCACGCCACACCAAGACACACCAAGACACACCACGACACACCACGACACACCAAGACACACCACAACACACCACGACACACCAAGACACACCACGACACACCACGACACACCAAGACACACCACAACACACCAAGACACACCACGACACACCAAGACACACCACGACACACCACGACACACCAAGACACACCAAGACACACCACGACACACCACGACACACCACGACACACCACGACACACCACGACACACCAAGACACACCACGACACACCAAGACACACCACGACACACCACGACACACCACGACACACCACGACACACCACGACACACCACGACACACCACGACACACCACGACACACCAAGACACACCAAGACACACCACGACACACCAAGACACACCACGACACACCAAGACACACCACACCACGCCACGACACACCACGACACACCAAGACACACCACGACACACCAAGACACACCACGACACACCACGACACACCACGACACACCACGACACACCACGACACACCAAGACACACCACGACACACCACGACACACCACGACACACCAAGACACACCACGACACACCAAGACACACCACGACACACCACGACACACCACGACACACCACAACACACCACGCCACACCAAGACACACCACGACACACCACGACACACCAAGACACACCACGACACACCAAGACACACCAAGACACACCAAGACACACCACGACACACCAAGACACACCACGACACACCAAGACACACCAAGACACACCAAGACACACCACGACACACCAAGACACACCACGACACACCACGACACACCACGACACACCACGACACACCAAGACACACCACGACACACCACGACACACCACGACACACCAAGACACACCACGACACACCAAGACACACCACGACACACCAAGACACACCACGACACACCACGACACACCACGCCTGGCTACAGCTGCAAAAGAAGAACCCTACGCCACTTGTGATATCCTTCAACATCTTGGACATCTCGGCGTACAACGCGTTGGTCATCTGGACGGCGTTGAACCCAGATCTGAACAGAGGGAAGCTCCAGAGGAGACGGCTCTTTCTTGAGGAGCTTGGGCAGGGCATTGGTAAGACCTCAAATCCAGAGGAGGCAACATATCCCAAGGACCCCAGCTTCTGCAGCCATCATTAGGAGGGTTCAGGAGGATGCTGATGCCCCATCCGCCCGACCCACAGAACCAACAACTCCAATACTGGAAGGAAATGTGAGTGATGTTGTTGCATGTGTGTGTCTCACTCTCCTACCTTGGACTGATGTAACTATCTATGTGAGCGAGTGAGATGTTAGTACCATTTCTGAACTAAGGAGGGAGGGAGGTGTTAGTAAAATTCATTCTAGATTGCAGCCGGTAGCAACAAGAAGAAAAGCTGTGATGTGTGTGGACCCAAGAAGGACAGGAAGACACAGTGCACACGCATCAAGTGCAATAAATACATTTTGCAACACACACAGTAAAACTCTGTCCCTCATGTGGTGTGTAGACCGGCCTTAATTTGTGTTCAATGGGGCTCATTTATAATTTCCATAAAATACTGGATGTAAATGTTGTCCTTCCAATTGGTTCAGTTCAAAGCAATAAACATCAAAAGTGATGTAAACCCTGTTTCAATTATATTTGTTCAAGATAAACATAATTTATTCCACCCATGTCTTGAGTGGGGTGGCAGGGTAGCCTAGTGGTTCGAGCGGCGGACTTGTAACCGGAAGGTTGCAAGTTCAAACCCCCGAGCTGACAAGGTCGTTGTTCTGCCCCTGTCGTTCTGCCCCTGCTCCTAAGCCGTCATTGAAAATAAGAATTTGTTCTTAACTGACTTGCCTAGTTAAATAAAATAATCATTTATTTTTGTTTACAAAAATCACATTTAAATTTAAAAAACGAATATACTGTCTACATGAACCATTTATACTGTCTACTGTCTATATTAACCATGTATACTGTATATATTAACCATGTATACTGTATACTGTCTATATTAACCATGTATACTGTATATATTAACCATGTATACTGTATACTGTCTATATTAACCATGTATAGTGTCTATATTAACCATGTATAGTGTCTATATTAACCATGTATACTGTCTATATTAACCATGTATACTGTCTATATTAACCATGTATAGTGTCTATATTAACCATGTATACTGTCTATATTAACCATGTATACTGTCTATATTAACGATGTATACTGTCTATATTTACCATGTATACTGTCTATATTAACCATGTATAGTGTATATATTAACCATGTATACTGTCTATATTAACCATGTATAGTGTCTATATTAACCATGTATAGTGTATATATTAACCATGTATACTGTCTATATATTAACCATGCTGTCTATATTAACCATGTATACTGTCTATATTAACCATGTATACTGTCTATATTAACCATGTATAGTGTCTATATTAACCATGTATACTGTCTATATATTAACCATGCTGTCTATATTAACCATGTATACTGTATATATTAACCATGTATACTGTATACTGTCTATATTAACCATGTATACTGTCTATATTAACCATGTATACTGTCTATATTAACCATGTATAGTGTATATATTAACCATGTATACTGTATACTGTATATATTAACCATGTATACTGTATGCTGTCTATATTAACCATGTATACTGTCTATATTAACCATGTATACTGTCTATATTAACCACGTATAGTGTCTATATTAACCATGTATACTGTCTATATTAACCATGTATACTGTCTATATTAACCACGTATAGTGTCTATATTAACCATGTATACTGTCTATATTAACCACGTATAGTGTCTATATTAACCATGTATACTGTATACTGTCTATATTAACCATGTATAGTGTATACTGTCTATATTAACCATGTATACTGTATACTGTCTATATTAACCATGTATACTGTATATATTAACCATGTATACTGTATACTGTATATATTAACCATGTATACTGTCTATATTAACCATGTATACTGTCTATATTAACCATGTATAGTGTATATATTAACCATGTATACTGTATACTGTATATATTAACCATGTATACTGTCTATATTAACCATGTATAGTGTATATATTAACCATGTATACTGTATACTGTCTATATTAACCACGTATAGTGTATATATTAAACATGTATACTGTATACTGTCTATATTAACCATGTATACTGTCTATATTAACCATGTATACTGTCTATATTAACCATGTATAGTGTCTATATTAACCATGTATAGTGTATACTGTCTATATTAACCATGTATACTGTCTATATTAACCATGTATACTGTATACTGTCTATATTAACCATGTATACTGTATATATTAACCATGTATACTGTCTATATTAACCATGTATAGTGTATATATTAACCATGTATAGTGTATATATTAACCATGTATACTGTATATATTAACCATGTATACTGTCTATATTAACCATGTATAGTGTATATATTAACCATGTATAGTGTATATATTAACCATGTATACTGTATAGTGTCTATATTAACCATGTATACTGTCTATATTAACCATGTATACTGTCTATATTAACCATCTATACTGCCTATATTAACCATGTATACTGTCTATATTAACCATGTATACTGTCTATATTAACCATGTATACTGTCTATATTAACCATCTATACTGTATACTGTCTACATTAACCATGTATACTGTATATATTAACCCTGTATACTGTCTATATTAACCATGTATACTGTCTATATTAACCATGTATACTGTCTATATCAGGGGTGTCAAAGTCAAATGGACGGAGGGCCAAATAAAAAAATCAGCTACAAGACGAGGGCCGGACTGTTCGAATGTTCATTGAAAAATTTTTAAATGACGCATATAGTCTAGTGAACCTAATTGAACCTACTGAAAACCTAACAAATATATTACAATATGATCAGATAAATAAAGCAATATTTTCTTATGGCTCTGTCAGTAATCTTTAATTTTCAACAGACACAAAAGACAAATTTCCTTTATATAAATATCCCCATAACATGAACATTAAATGAAAGAAACCGGTATTCAAGGCACCATCAGTAGACTATATTTTCTATTTTAGCAAAAGTGGGCTAAATTTACTTCAAAGAAAAAACAATAATAGCAATTTTCTATCATCCACTCAACTGAAATATTTTTAAAATATAATTGGATTGAAATACAAAAAAATAAAGTGCAAAAATCTATTAATCAAAAACAACACTTTGTTTAAGGAGAAGTAACATGCAGTGAAAACAAATATTAAATTTTAACTTTTAAACTTGAACTGAGTAAAAACTCTAAATATGTGATTGCACAGTAATGTTCACTTGTTTGAGGTTGAGGGTGATACTTGGTGGTGTCCCATCTTTTCCACAAGTTCATCAATGTTCGGGGTAAGGCTCTGAGCTGAAGAAATCCTCAGAATTGAGTGGAGGTGTTCAGCAGTAAGTCGACTTCTGTGTGATGTTTTGTTCAGGTTCATCAAAGAAAACAGTTGTTCACACAGGTATGTGCTGCCAAACATAGACAACGTTTGAGCAGCCTGGATGCGCAGCTGGGGCATTGTGCCGGGGAGGAAACGGGGGAACTCCGCAGCACCCACTGCCGCATATTTTGCCCTCAGTGCATCATTGCATTGGAGGTCAATCAACTCCATTTGGAGGTTTGGTGGTGAGCTTTCCACGTCAACAGCAAATGGGTTACCGAGCAGTTCCAACCTGCTTTTTTGTGCTTCAAAGTCAGCAAATCGGCGTCGAAAGTCAGCGGCAAGCATACCTATTTTATCAGCCAACTGTGTGCTCGGGAACGCACTGGTAGAGAGCTTCTCTTTCATGGTCTGGCAGCTGGGAAAGTGGCTCAAATTTTCTTTCCGCATCTGCGTCTCCCACAGAGTCAGTTTGGTTTTAAATGCCTTCACTGTACTGTACATATCAGAGATGACACGATCCCGACCCTGCAGCTGCAAGTTTATTGCATTCAGATGACTCGTAATGTCACACAGAAAAGCCATTTCACACAGAAACATTTCGTCTCGGAGTTGTGTTGTGTCTTTCCCTTTGCTGTCCAAGAACAGACAAATCTCCTCACGAAGCTCGAAACATCTTTGAAGCACCTTTCCCTGGCTTAGCCATCGCACCTCTGTGTGATAAGGCAAATCACCATGCTCCGTTTCTAACTCCGTCAGAAATGCCTTGAACTGGCGGTGATTCAAACCTTTGGCTCTGATAAAGTTAACTGTGCGCGTGATGATGCTCATTACATGCTCCATTTTCAAGGCTTTACCGCACAACGCTTCCTGGTGTATGATACAATGATAAGCTGTCAGCTCACCTGTCGCGTTTTCCTCTTGCATCTTTTCCCGTATCTTCGCCACCAGTCCGCTCCTGTGTCCACACATCGCAGGTGCTCCGTCGGTTGTCAAACCCACGAGTTTTTCCCAAGGCAGCTCCATCTCATTTACACATCTTGACACCTCTTCATACAAATCATGCCCCGTAGTTGTGCCATGCATAGGACGTAAAGCCAAAAACTCCTCTGTCACGCTTAGGTTGGAGTCCACTCCGCGGATGAAAATTGACAACTGGGCAATGTCAGAAATGTCGGTGCTCTCATCCACAGCCAAGGAATATGCAATAAAATCTTTTCCCTTTTTCACAAGCTGCTCTTTTAGATTGATGGACAACTGGTCTACTCTCTCGGCAGTGGTGTTTCTGCTCAGACTCACATTTAAAAAGAGTTGCCTTTTTTCTGGGCAAACTTCGTCACAAACTTTAATCATGCAGTTTTTGATGAAATCCCCCTCCGTAAATGGCCGGGCTGATTTAGCGATCTCTTCTGCCAAAATAAAACTGGCCTTGACAGCAGCCTGGCCTTGTGATTTGGCTTTTTTGAACAGAGCCTGTCGAGATTTGAGGCCTCGTTTTAATTCCTCTGCCTTTTGTAGCCTTTGTTCCATGTCCATATTCTTGTTTTTGTCCGCGTGTTTCGTTTCATAATGTCGTCTCAGATTATACTCTTTCAGTACCGCCACACTTTCTCCACACAGAAGACACACAGGTTTTCCAGCTACCTTCGTGAACATATACTCCGACTCCCACCTTGTTTGAAACCCCCGGTTCTCAGTATCCACCTTCCGTTTTGCCATTTTTGATGGGTATCTGAAAGTTAATTTTACTGTGATGCTGACGACTGCTGTGCCAATAAATATTGAAATGAAGCAGCCTACTGCTCGGTGCGTCACCTTTGCATTGTGGGAAATGTAGTATTGGTGCGTGTAAAAGATCTGCGGGCTGCCGGCTTGCTGCGGGCCGGTTCTAATAATAAATCAAGATCATCCCAGGGGCCGTAAAAAACCTTCTTGCGGGCCGGATGTGGCCCGCGGGCCTTGACTCTGACATATGTGGTCTATATTAACCATGTATGCTGTCTATATTAACCATGTATACTGTCTATATTAACCATGTATACTGTATACTGTCTATATTAACCATGTATACTGTCTATATTAACCATGTATACTGTCTATATTAACCATGTATACTGTATATATTAACCATGTATACTGTCTATATTAACCATGTATAGTGTATATATTAACCATGTATAGTGTATATATTAACCATGTATAGTGTATATATTAACCATGTATACTGTCTATATTAACCATGTATAGTGTATATATTAACCATGTATACTGTCTATATTAACCATGTATACTGTCTATATTAACCATGTATACTGTCTATATTAACCATGTATACTGTATACTGTATATATTAACCATGTATACTGTCTATATTAACCATGTATACTGTCTATATTAACCATGTATACTGTATACTGTCTATATTAACCATGTATAGTGTCTATATTAACCATGTATACTGTATATATTAACCATGTATACTGTATATATTAACAATGCTGTATATATTAACCATGTATACTGTCTATATTAACCATGCATACTGTATACTGTATATATTAACCATGTATAGTGTATATATTAACCATGTATAGTGTATATATTAACCATGTATACTGTCTAGATTAACCATGTATACTGTCTATATTAACCATGTATACTGTCTATATTAACCATGTATACTGTATATATTAACCATGTATAGTGTATATATTAACCATGTATAGTGTATATATTAACCATGTATAGTGTATATATTTACCATGTATAGTGTATATATTAACCATGTATACTGTCTAGATTAACCATGTATACTGTCTATATTAACCATGTATACTGTCTATATTAACCATGTATACTGTATACTGTCTATATTAACCATGTATACTGTATACTGTCTATATTAACCATGTATAGTGTCTATATTAACCATGTATACTGTCTATATTAACTATGTATACTGTCTATATTAACCATGTATACTGTCTATATTAACCATGTATACTGTCTATATTAACCATGTATACTGTATATATTAACCTTGTATACTGTATATATTAACCATGTATACTGTATATATTAACCTTGTATACTGTATATATTAACAATGCTGTCTATATTAACCATGTATACTGTTCATGGGCGGGACCAGGCCTTTGACATGGGCGGGACCAGGCCTTTGACATGGGCGGGACCAGGCCTATGACATGGGCGGGACCAAAACCCCAATCGCATAATTCATCAACCTCCATAACTTACTAGGAGCATTTCAGGTTGATATAGTAGAGGTTTCTATGTAGAATGGGCCCCACATAGAGGTTTCTATGTAGAATGGGCCCCACATATAGAGGTTTCTATGTAGAATGGGCCCCACATATAGAGGTTTCTATGTAGAATGGGCCCCACATATAGAGGTTTCTATGTAGAATGGGCCCCACATATAGAGGTTTCTATGTAGAATGGGCCCCACATATAGAGGTTTCTATGTAGAATGGGCCCCACATATAGATGTTTCTATGTAGAATGGGCCCCACATATAGAGGTTTCTATGTAGAATGGGCCCCACATATAGAGGTTTCTATGTAGAATGGGCCCCACATATAGAGGTTTCTATGTAGAATGGGCCCCACATATAGAGGTTTCTATGTAGAATGGACCCCACATATAGAGGTTTCTATGTAGAATGGGCCCCACATATAGAGGTTTCTATGTAGAATGGGCCCCACATATAGAGGTTTCTATGTAGAATGGGCCCCACATATAGAGGTTTCTATGTAGAATGGGCCCCACATATAGAGGTTTCTATGTAGAATGGGCCCCACATATAGAGGTTTCTATGTAGAATGGGCCCCACATATAGAGGTTTCTATGTAGAATGGGCCCCACATATAGAGGTTTCTATGTAGAATGGGCCCCACATATAGAGGTTTCTATGTAGAATGGGCCCCACATATAGAGGTTTCTATGTAGAATGGGCCCCACATATAGAGGTTTCTATGTAGAATGGGCCCCACATAGAGGTTTCCATGTAGAATGGGCCCCACAAATAGAGGTTTCTATGTAGAATGGGCCCCACATATAGAGGTTTCTATGTAGAATGGGCCCCACATATAGAGGTTTCTATGTAGAATGGGCCCCACATATAGAGGTTTCTATGTAGAATGGGCCCCACATATAGAGGTTTCTATGTAGAATGGGCCCCACATATAGAGGTTTCTATGTAGAATGGGCCCCACATATAGAGGTTTCTATGTAGAATGGGCCCCACATATAGAGGTTTCTATGTAGAATGGGCCCCACATATAGAGGTTTCTATGTAGAATGGGCCCCACATAGAGGTTTCCATGTAGAATGGGCCCCACATATAGAGGTTTCTATGTAGAATGGGCCCCACATATAGAGGTTTCTATGTAGAGGGCCCCACATATAAATATCCCATGTTGTTTTCGCCCCTTACCCCAATCGCATAATTCATCTCAATAATGGAACAGAACATAGTTTGATAGTTTTTATTGAAACACAGATTCTTGCAGTTTTATCATCACACCACCAGGGAGTGCTGCAGGATGATTTATGTTTCCTTAAGGATTTATGTTTCCTTAAGGATTTATGTTCCCTTAATAATGTATGTTCCCTTAAGGATTTATTATCCCTTAACTTCTTGCCCCTACTTGAGACGCATATGTCCCAAGTAGGCACCTGGAAATGCAAATGCGCTACGCTAAATGCTAAATGTACTCGTTAAAACTCAAACCTTGATCAAAATTCACAAGCAGGGTATTAAATTAAAGCTACACTCGTTGTGAACCTAGCCAGCAAGTCAGATTTTTAAAATGCTTTTCGGCGAAAGCATCAGAAGCTATTATCTGATAGCATGCACCCCCCAAAATGCCAGCTCGACACGTAAACAACAGATTTTGCGATAGACGGCGCTACCCAAAACGCAGAAATAAAATATAAAACATTCATTACCTTAGACGAGCTTCTTTCTTGGCACTCCTATATGCCCCATAAACATCACTATTGGGTCTTTTTTTCGTTTAAATCGGTCCATATATACCCAAAATAGCTTTGTATGGGATCTGTGTCATTCAGAAAAAATCATCGTTTTTAAACGCTGCGTAATTTTTTAAAATTAAAAAAGTCGACGATAAACTTTCACAAAACACTTCGAAATCCTTTTGTAATCCAACTTTAGGTATTAGTAAACGTTTATAATCTATCAAAACGATTACAGGGCGATGTCTCTTCAATAGGTCCTCACTTCAACAACAATGCAATCTGATCTCTCGCTAAACTGCATCCGGGTGAAGACTGGAGAACTTGGGGTCAGACAGATGGATTTTCCAACAATTAATTCGATTGAAAATTAGTACAATGGCGCCATCGTGCGGAATTTGTAGATGGTGCAGGCAAATTCCCATTAAATTCTGTTCTCCTTTAACAACTGGTGGAAGTGACTTATGGAAATTATTTTTTGCTTTCAGAGAGCAGTTTTTCTTGCGTTTTTCAATGAAACACACGCTCTGTTATAGTCACAGCCGTGATTTAACCAGTTTTATAAACTTCAGAGTGTTTTCTATCCACACATACTAATCATATGCATATACTATATTCCTGGCATGAGTAGCAGGACGCTGAAAAGTTGCGCGATTTTTAACAGAATTTTCAAAAAAGGAGGGGGTAGGATGAAGAGGTTTTAATAATGTATGTTCCCTTAAGGATTTATGTTCCCTTAAGGATTTATGTTCCCTTAAGGATTTATGTTCCCTTAATAATGTATGTTCCCTTAAGGATTTATGTTCCCTTAATAATGTATGTTCCCTTAAGGATTTATGTTCCCTTAAGGATTTATGTTTCCTTAAGGATTTATGTTCCCTTAATAATGTATGTTCCCTTAAGGATTTATGTTCCCTTAAGGATTTATGTTTCCTTAAGGATTTATGTTCCCTTAATAATGTATGTTTCCTTAAGGATTTATGTTCCCTTAATGATGTATGTTCCCTTAATGATGTATGTTCCCTTAATGATGTATGTTCCCTTAATGATGTATGTTCCCTTAATGATGTATGTTCCCTTAATGATGTATGTTCCCTTAATGATGTATGTTCCCTTAAGGATTTATGTTCCCTTAATGATGTATGTTCCCTTAAGGATTTATGTTCCCTTAATGATGTATGTTCCCTTAATGATGAATGTTCCCTTAATGATGTATGTTCCCTTAATGATGTATGTTCCCTTAATGATGTATGTTCCCTTAATGATGTATGTTCCCTTAATGATGTATGTTCCCTTAATGATGTATGTTCCCTGAATGATGTATGTTCCATTAATGATGTATGTTCCCTGAATGATGTATGTTCCCTTAATGATGTATGTTCCCTTAATGATGTATGTTCCCTTAATGATGTATGTTCCCTTAATGATGTATGTTCCCTTAATGATGTATGTTCCCTTAATGATGTATATTCCCTTAAGGATGTATGTTCCCTTAATGATGTATATTCCCTTCAGGATGTATGTTCCCTTAATGATGTATGTTCCCTTAATGATGTATGTTCCCTTAATGATGTATGTTCCCTTAATAATTTATGTTCCCTAAATGCTTTATCAAATCAAATGTATTTATATAGCCCTTCTTACATCAGCTGATGTCACAAAGTGCTGTACAGAAACCCAGCCTAAAACCCCAAACAGCAAGCAATGCAGGTGTAGAAGCACGTTGGCTAGGAAAAACTCCCTAGAAAGGCCAGAACCTAGGAAGAAATCTAGAGAGGAACCAGGCTATGAGGGGTGGCCAGTCCTCTCCTTTATGTTCCCTTAAGTCTCTATGTACCCTTAATTTCCTGAATGTTGGACCAGTGGTTTTAGAAGATACTGACTTTAATACCAAAGTTCTACCACCTTTATTTAGTCCATGATTTTAGTCCATGTTGCAGCTAGGATAATTATTTAGTCCATGATTTTAGTCCATGTTGCAGCTAGGATAATTATTTAGTCCATGATTTTAGTCCATGCAGCTAGGATAATTATTTAGTCCATGATTTTAGTCCATGCTGCAGCTAGGATAATTATTTAGTCCATGATTTTAGTCCATGTTGCTAGGATAATTATTTAGTCCATGATTTTAGTCCATGTTGCTAGGATAATTATTTAGTCCATGATTTTAGTCCATGTTGCAGCTAGGATAATTATTTAGTCCATGATTTTAGTCCATGTTGCAGCTAGGATAATTATTTAGTCCATGATTTTAGTCCATGTTGCAGCTAGGATAATTATTTAGTCCATGATTTTAGTCCATGCAGCTAGGATAATTATTTAGTCCATGATTTTAGTCCATGTTGCAGCTAATGTAATTTATTACTAATTTCAAATCAACATACATTTCAACTAGAGAATATGTTTTTTGAGTTCCAGTTGCCCCTGTCATGTCAATAAGATGATAAGATGACCAGTAATAAGATGACCAGTAATAAGATGACCAGTAATGATATGTAAATTAAGATAACCAGTACTGAAATAGGTATTAAAATAACCAGTAATGATATGGGGTAATGAAATATGTAATGAAATAGGTAATAATATAACTATTAATAATATGGGTAATAAGATGACCAGTAATGATATGGGGTAATAAGATATTAGTAATAAGATAACATGTAATGACATGGTTAATAAGATAACCAGTAATAATATGGGTAATAAGATATGGGTAATAAGATATGGGTAATAAGATATGGGTAATAAGATAACCAGTAATGATATGGGTAATAAGATATGGGTAATAAGATAACCAGTAATGATATGGGTAATAAGATGAACAGTAATGATATGGGTAATAGGATGAACAGTAATGGCATGGATAATAAGATATGGGTAATTAGATATGGGTAATAAGATAACCATGGGTAATAAGATAACCAGTAATGATATGGGTTATACAATAAACAGTAATTATATGGGTAATAAGATAACCAGTAATGATATGGGTAATAGGATAAACAGTAATGATATGGGCAATAAGATAACCAGTAATGTGATATGGGCAATAAGATACCCAGTAATGATATGGGTAATACGATAACCAGTAATAATATGGGTAATAAGATAACCAGTAATGATATGGGTAATAAGATAACCAGTAATGATATGGGTAATAAGATAACCAGTAATAATATGGGTAATAAGATACCAGTAATGAAATGGGGTAATAAGATACCAGTAATGAAATGGGTAATAAGATAACCAGTAATGATATGGGGTAATAAGATGACCAGTAATGATATGGGTAATTAGATATGGGTAATAAGATGACCAGTAATGATATGGGTAATAAGATGAACAGTAATGATATGGGTAATAAGATGAACAGTAATACGTCCATAAGAAAATAAAAATAGTATGATATGAATCCAATTCAATAAGAGAATATACAAATATAAAAAAATATTAAAATAATTTAAATGATTAATTATATAAAAAGATTGAGTATCCATCACCTTATGCAATGTAAATCTGAATATGTCTGGAACAATGTGTTGGGCTGTAGGGTTCAGCTGGTCCAGATATCAGGGTCTGGAACAATGTGTTGGGCTGTAGGATTCAGCTGGTCCCGATATCAGGGTCTGGAACAATGTGTTGGGCTGTAGGGTTCAGCTGGTCCAGATATCAGGGTCTGGAACAATGTGTTGGGCTGTAGGATTCAGCTGGGCCAGATATCAGGGTCTGGAACAATGTGTTGTGCTGTTGGGTTCAGCTGGTCCAGAGATCAGGGTCTGGAACAATGTGTTGGGCTGTAGGATTCAGCTGGTCCTGATATCAGGAACAATGTGTTGGGCTGTTGGGTTCAGCTGGTCCAGAGATCAGGAACAATGTGTTGGGCTGTAGGGTTCAGCTGGTCCAGATATCAGGGTCTGGAACAATGTGTTGGGCTGTAGGATTCAGCTGGTCCTGATATCAGGAACAATGTGTTGGGCTGTTGGGTTCAGCTGGTCCAGAGATCAGGAACAATGTGTTGGGCTGTTGGGTTCAGCTGGTCCAGAGATCACGAACAATGTGTTGGGCTGTAGGGTTCAGCTGGTCCTGATATCAGGGTCTGGAACAATGTGTTGGGCTGTAGGATTCAGCTGGTCCAGATATCAGGGTCTGGAACAATGTGTTGGGCTGTAGGATTTAGCTGGTCCTGATATCAGGAACAATGTGTTGGGCTGTTGGGTTCAGCTGGTCCAGAGATCAGGAACAATGTGTTGGGCTGTAGGATTCAGCTGGTCCAGAGATCAGGAACAATGTGTTGGGCTGTAGGGTTCAGTTGGTCCAGAGATCAGGGTCTGGAACAATGTGTTGGGCTGTAGGATTCAGCTGGTCCTGATATCAGGAACAATGTGTTGGGCTGTTGGGTTCAGCTGGTCCAGAGATCAGGAACAATGTGTTGGGCTGTAGGATTCAGCTGGTCCAGAGATCAGGAACAATGTGTTGGGCTGTTGGGTTCAGCTGGTCCTGATATCAGGAACAATGTGTTGGGCTGTTGGGTTCAGCTGGTCCAGAGATCAGGAACAATGTGTTGGGCTGTAGGATTCAGCTGGTCCAGAGATCAGGAACAATGTGTTGGGCTGTAGGGTTCAGTTGGTCCTGATATCAGGGTCAGGAACAATGTGTTGGGCTGTAGGGTTCAGAATGGGCCCCACATATAGAGGTTTCTATGTAGAATGGGCCCCACATATAGAGGTTTCTATGTAGAATGGGCCCCACATATAGAGGTTTCTATGTAGAATGGGCCCCACATAGAGGTTTCCATGTAGAATGGGCCCCACATATAGAGGTTTTTATGTAGAATGGGCCCCACATATAGAGGTTTCTATGTAGAGGGCCCCACATATAAATATCCCATGTTGTTTTCGCCCCTTACCCCAATCGCATAATTCATCTCAATAATGGAACAGAACATAGTTTGATAGTTTTTATTGAAACACAGATTCTTGCAGTTTTATCATCACACCACCAGGGAGTGCTGCAGGATGATTTATGTTTCCTTAAGGATTTATGTTTCCTTAAGGATTTATGTTCCCTTAATAATGTATGTTCCCTTAAGGATTTATGTTCCCTTAATAATGTATGTTCCCTTAAGGATTTATGTTCCCTTAAGGATTTATGTTCCCTTAAGGATTTATGTTCCCTTAATAATGTATGTTCCCTTAAGGATTTATGTTCCCTTAATAATGTATGTTCCCTTAAGGATTTATGTTCCCTTAAGGATTTATGTTTCCTTAAGGATTTATGTTCCCTTAATAATGTATGTTCCCTTAAGGATTTATGTTCCCTTAAGGATTTATGTTTCCTTAAGGATTTATGTTCCCTTAATAATGTATGTTTCCTTAAGGATTTATGTTCCCTTAATGATGTATGTTCCCTTAATGATGTATGTTCCCTTAATGATGTATGTTCCCTTAATGATGTATGTTCCCTTAATGATGTATGTTCCCTTAATGATGTATGTTCCCTTAATGATGTATGTTCCCTTAAGGATTTATGTTCCCTTAATGATGTATGTTCCCTTAAGGATTTATGTTCCCTTAATGATGTATGTTCCCTTAATGATGAATGTTCCCTTAATGATGTATGTTCCCTTAATGATGTATGTTCCCTTAATGATGTATGTTCCCTTAATGATGTATGTTCCCTTAATGATGTATGTTCCCTTAATGATGTATGTTCCCTGAATGATGTATGTTCCATTAATGATGTATGTTCCCTGAATGATGTATGTTCCCTTAATGATGTATGTTCCCTTAATGATGTATGTTCCCTTAATGATGTATGTTCCCTTAATGATGTATGTTCCCTTAATGATGTATGTTCCCTTAATGATGTATATTCCCTTAAGGATGTATGTTCCCTTAATGATGTATATTCCCTTCAGGATGTATGTTCCCTTAATGATGTATGTTCCCTTAATGATGTATGTTCCCTTAATGATGTATGTTCCCTTAATAATTTATGTTCCCTAAATGCTTTATCAAATCAAATGTATTTATATAGCCCTTCTTACATCAGCTGATGTCACAAAGTGCTGTACAGAAACCCAGCCTAAAACCCCAAACAGCAAGCAATGCAGGTGTAGAAGCACGTTGGCTAGGAACAACTCCCTAGAAAGGCCAGAACCTAGGAAGAAATCTAGAGAGGAACCAGGCTATGAGGGGTGGCCAGTCCTCTCCTTTATGTTCCCTTAAGTCTCTATGTACCCTTAATTTCCTGAATGTTGGACCAGTGGTTTTAGAAGATACTGACTTTAATACCAAAGTTCTACCACCTTTATTTAGTCCATGATTTTAGTCCATGTTGCAGCTAGGATAATTATTTAGTCCATGATTTTAGTCCATGTTGCAGCTAGGATAATTATTTAGTCCATGATTTTAGTCCATGCAGCTAGGATAATTATTTAGTCCATGATTTTAGTCCATGCTGCAGCTAGGATAATTATTTAGTCCATGATTTTAGTCCATGTTGCTAGGATAATTATTTAGTCCATGATTTTAGTCCATGTTGCTAGGATAATTATTTAGTCCATGATTTTAGTCCATGTTGCAGCTAGGATAATTATTTAGTCCATGATTTTAGTCCATGTTGCAGCTAGGATAATTATTTAGTCCATGATTTTAGTCCATGTTGCAGCTAGGATAATTATTTAGTCCATGATTTTAGTCCATGCAGCTAGGATAATTATTTAGTCCATGATTTTAGTCCATGTTGCAGCTAATGTAATTTATTACTAATTTCAAATCAACATACATTTCAACTAGAGAATATGTTTTTTGAGTTCCAGTTGCCCCTGTCATGTCAATAAGATGATAAGATGACCAGTAATAAGATGACCAGTAATAAGATGACCAGTAATGATATGTAAATTAAGATAACCAGTACTGAAATAGGTATTAAAATAACCAGTAATGATATGGGGTAATGAAATATGTAATGAAATAGGTAATAATATAACTATTAATAATATGGGTAATAAGATGACCAGTAATGATATGGGGTAATAAGATATTAGTAATAAGATAACATGTAATGACATGGTTAATAAGATAACCAGTAATAATATGGGTAATAAGATATGGGTAATAAGATATGGGTAATAAGATATGGGTAATAAGATAACCAGTAATGATATGGGTAATAAGATATGGGTAATAAGATAACCAGTAATGATATGGGTAATAAGATGAACAGTAATGATATGGGTAATAGGATGAACAGTAATGGCATGGATAATAAGATATGGGTAATTAGATATGGGTAATAAGATAACCAGTAATGATATGGGTTATACAATAAACAGTAATTATATGGGTAATAAGATAACCAGTAATGATATGGGTAATAGGATAAACAGTAATGATATGGGCAATAAGATAACCAGTAATGTGATATGGGCAATAAGATACCCAGTAATGATATGGGTAATACGATAACCAGTAATAATATGGGTAATAAGATAACCAGTAATGATATGGGTAATAAGATAACCAGTAATGATATGGGTAATAAGATAACCAGTAATAATATGGGTAATAAGATACCAGTAATGAAATGGGGTAATAAGATACCAGTAATGAAATGGGTAATAAGATAACCAGTAATGATATGGGGTAATAAGATGACCAGTAATGATATGGGTAATTAGATATGGGTAATAAGATGACCAGTAATGATATGGGTAATAAGATGAACAGTAATGATATGGGTAATAAGATGAACAGTAATACGTCCATAAGAAAATAAAAATAGTATGATATGAATCCAATTCAATAAGAGAATATACAAATATAAAAAAATATTAAAATAATTTAAATGATTAATTATATAAAAAGATTGAGTATCCATCACCTTATGCAATGTAAATCTGAATATGTCTGGAACAATGTGTTGGGCTGTAGGGTTCAGCTGGTCCAGATATCAGGGTCTGGAACAATGTGTTGGGCTGTAGGATTCAGCTGGTCCCGATATCAGGGTCTGGAACAATGTGTTGGGCTGTAGGGTTCAGCTGGTCCAGATATCAGGGTCTGGAACAATGTGTTGGGCTGTAGGATTCAGCTGGGCCAGATATCAGGGTCTGGAACAATGTGTTGTGCTGTTGGGTTCAGCTGGTCCAGAGATCAGGGTCTGGAACAATGTGTTGGGCTGTAGGATTCAGCTGGTCCTGATATCAGGAACAATGTGTTGGGCTGTTGGGTTCAGCTGGTCCAGAGATCAGGAACAATGTGTTGGGCTGTAGGGTTCAGCTGGTCCAGATATCAGGGTCTGGAACAATGTGTTGGGCTGTAGGATTCAGCTGGTCCTGATATCAGGAACAATGTGTTGGGCTGTTGGGTTCAGCTGGTCCAGAGATCAGGAACAATGTGTTGGGCTGTTGGGTTCAGCTGGTCCAGAGATCACGAACAATGTGTTGGGCTGTAGGGTTCAGCTGGTCCTGATATCAGGGTCTGGAACAATGTGTTGGGCTGTAGGATTCAGCTGGTCCAGATATCAGGGTCTGGAACAATGTGTTGGGCTGTAGGATTTAGCTGGTCCTGATATCAGGAACAATGTGTTGGGCTGTTGGGTTCAGCTGGTCCAGAGATCAGGAACAATGTGTTGGGCTGTAGGATTCAGCTGGTCCAGAGATCAGGAACAATGTGTTGGGCTGTAGGGTTCAGTTGGTCCAGAGATCAGGGTCTGGAACAATGTGTTGGGCTGTAGGATTCAGCTGGTCCTGATATCAGGAACAATGTGTTGGGCTGTTGGGTTCAGCTGGTCCAGAGATCAGGAACAATGTGTTGGGCTGTAGGATTCAGCTGGTCCAGAGATCAGGAACAATGTGTTGGGCTGTTGGGTTCAGCTGGTCCTGATATCAGGAACAATGTGTTGGGCTGTTGGGTTCAGCTGGTCCAGAGATCAGGAACAATGTGTTGGGCTGTAGGATTCAGCTGGTCCAGAGATCAGGAACAATGTGTTGGGCTGTAGGGTTCAGTTGGTCCTGATATCAGGGTCAGGAACAATGTGTTGGGCTGTAGGGTTCAGAATGGGCCCCACATATAGAGGTTTCTATGTAGAATGGGCCCCACATATAGAGGTTTCTATGTAGAATGGGCCCCACATATAGAGGTTTCTATGTAGAATGGGCCCCACATAGAGGTTTCCATGTAGAATGGGCCCCACATATAGAGGTTTTTATGTAGAATGGGCCCCACATATAGAGGTTTCTATGTAGAGGGCCCCACATATAAATATCCCATGTTGTTTTCGCCCCTTACCCCAATCGCATAATTCATCTCAATAATGGAACAGAACATAGTTTGATAGTTTTTATTGAAACACAGATTCTTGCAGTTTTATCATCACACCACCAGGGAGTGCTGCAGGATGATTTATGTTTCCTTAAGGATTTATGTTTCCTTAAGGATTTATGTTCCCTTAATAATGTATGTTCCCTTAAGGATTTATGTTCCCTTAATAATGTATGTTCCCTTAAGGATTTATGTTCCCTTAAGGATTTATGTTCCCTTAAGGATTTATGTTCCCTTAATAATGTATGTTCCCTTAAGGATTTATGTTCCCTTAATAATGTATGTTCCCTTAAGGATTTATGTTCCCTTAAGGATTTATGTTTCCTTAAGGATTTATGTTCCCTTAATAATGTATGTTCCCTTAAGGATTTATGTTCCCTTAAGGATTTATGTTTCCTTAAGGATTTATGTTCCCTTAATAATGTATGTTTCCTTAAGGATTTATGTTCCCTTAATGATGTATGTTCCCTTAATGATGTATGTTCCCTTAATGATGTATGTTCCCTTAATGATGTATGTTCCCTTAATGATGTATGTTCCCTTAATGATGTATGTTCCCTTAATGATGTATGTTCCCTTAAGGATTTATGTTCCCTTAATGATGTATGTTCCCTTAAGGATTTATGTTCCCTTAATGATGTATGTTCCCTTAATGATGAATGTTCCCTTAATGATGTATGTTCCCTTAATGATGTATGTTCCCTTAATGATGTATGTTCCCTTAATGATGTATGTTCCCTTAATGATGTATGTTCCCTTAATGATGTATGTTCCCTGAATGATGTATGTTCCATTAATGATGTATGTTCCCTGAATGATGTATGTTCCCTTAATGATGTATGTTCCCTTAATGATGTATGTTCCCTTAATGATGTATGTTCCCTTAATGATGTATGTTCCCTTAATGATGTATGTTCCCTTAATGATGTATATTCCCTTAAGGATGTATGTTCCCTTAATGATGTATATTCCCTTCAGGATGTATGTTCCCTTAATGATGTATGTTCCCTTAATGATGTATGTTCCCTTAATGATGTATGTTCCCTTAATAATTTATGTTCCCTAAATGCTTTATCAAATCAAATGTATTTATATAGCCCTTCTTACATCAGCTGATGTCACAAAGTGCTGTACAGAAACCCAGCCTAAAACCCCAAACAGCAAGCAATGCAGGTGTAGAAGCACGTTGGCTAGGAACAACTCCCTAGAAAGGCCAGAACCTAGGAAGAAATCTAGAGAGGAACCAGGCTATGAGGGGTGGCCAGTCCTCTCCTTTATGTTCCCTTAAGTCTCTATGTACCCTTAATTTCCTGAATGTTGGACCAGTGGTTTTAGAAGATACTGACTTTAATACCAAAGTTCTACCACCTTTATTTAGTCCATGATTTTAGTCCATGTTGCAGCTAGGATAATTATTTAGTCCATGATTTTAGTCCATGTTGCAGCTAGGATAATTATTTAGTCCATGATTTTAGTCCATGCAGCTAGGATAATTATTTAGTCCATGATTTTAGTCCATGCTGCAGCTAGGATAATTATTTAGTCCATGATTTTAGTCCATGTTGCTAGGATAATTATTTAGTCCATGATTTTAGTCCATGTTGCTAGGATAATTATTTAGTCCATGATTTTAGTCCATGTTGCAGCTAGGATAATTATTTAGTCCATGATTTTAGTCCATGTTGCAGCTAGGATAATTATTTAGTCCATGATTTTAGTCCATGTTGCAGCTAGGATAATTATTTAGTCCATGATTTTAGTCCATGCAGCTAGGATAATTATTTAGTCCATGATTTTAGTCCATGTTGCAGCTAATGTAATTTATTACTAATTTCAAATCAACATACATTTCAACTAGAGAATATGTTTTTTGAGTTCCAGTTGCCCCTGTCATGTCAATAAGATGATAAGATGACCAGTAATAAGATGACCAGTAATAAGATGACCAGTAATGATATGTAAATTAAGATAACCAGTACTGAAATAGGTATTAAAATAACCAGTAATGATATGGGGTAATGAAATATGTAATGAAATAGGTAATAATATAACTATTAATAATATGGGTAATAAGATGACCAGTAATGATATGGGGTAATAAGATATTAGTAATAAGATAACATGTAATGACATGGTTAATAAGATAACCAGTAATAATATGGGTAATAAGATATGGGTAATAAGATATGGGTAATAAGATATGTGTAATAAGATAACCAGTAATGATATGGGTAATAAGATATGGGTAATAAGATAACCAGTAATGATATGGGTAATAAGATGAACAGTAATGATATGGGTAATAGGATGAACAGTAATGGCATGGATAATAAGATATGGGTAATTAGATATGGGTAATAAGATAACCATGGGTAATAAGATAACCAGTAATGATATGGGTTATACAATAAACAGTAATTATATGGGTAATAAGATAACCAGTAATGATATGGGTAATAGGATAAACAGTAATGATATGGGCAATAAGATAACCAGTAATGTGATATGGGCAATAAGATACCCAGTAATGATATGGGTAATACGATAACCAGTAATAATATGGGTAATAAGATAACCAGTAATGATATGGGTAATAAGATAACCAGTAATGATATGGGTAATAAGATAACCAGTAATAATATGGGTAATAAGATACCAGTAATGAAATGGGGTAATAAGATACCAGTAATGAAATGGGTAATAAGATAACCAGTAATGATATGGGGTAATAAGATGACCAGTAATGATATGGGTAATTAGATATGGGTAATAAGATGACCAGTAATGATATGGGTAATAAGATGAACAGTAATGATATGGGTAATAAGATGAACAGTAATACGTCCATAAGAAAATAAAAATAGTATGATATGAATCCAATTCAATAAGAGAATATACAAATATA
Organism: Oncorhynchus clarkii lewisi; assembly: GCF_045791955.1. Lineage (NCBI taxonomy): Eukaryota > Metazoa > Chordata > Actinopteri > Salmoniformes > Salmonidae > Oncorhynchus > Oncorhynchus clarkii. The sequence goes on from NC_092156.1 coordinate 2,382,896, forward strand.
AAAAAATATTAAAATAATTTAAATGATTAATTATATAAAAAGATTGAGTATCCATCACCTTATGCAATGTAAATCTGAATATGTCTGGAACAATGTGTTGGGCTGTAGGGTTCAGCTGGTCCAGATATCAGGGTCTGGAACAATGTGTTGGGCTGTAGGATTCAGCTGGTCCCGATATCAGGGTCTGGAACAATGTGTTGGGCTGTAGGGTTCAGCTGGTCCAGATATCAGGGTCTGGAACAATGTGTTGGGCTGTAGGATTCAGCTGGGCCAGATATCAGGGTCTGGAACAATGTGTTGTGCTGTTGGGTTCAGCTGGTCCAGAGATCAGGGTCTGGAACAATGTGTTGGGCTGTAGGATTCAGCTGGTCCTGATATCAGGAACAATGTGTTGGGCTGTTGGGTTCAGCTGGTCCAGAGATCAGGAACAATGTGTTGGGCTGTAGGGTTCAGCTGGTCCAGATATCAGGGTCTGGAACAATGTGTTGGGCTGTAGGATTCAGCTGGTCCTGATATCAGGAACAATGTGTTGGGCTGTTGGGTTCAGCTGGTCCAGAGATCAGGAACAATGTGTTGGGCTGTTGGGTTCAGCTGGTCCAGAGATCACGAACAATGTGTTGGGCTGTAGGGTTCAGCTGGTCCTGATATCAGGGTCTGGAACAATGTGTTGGGCTGTAGGATTCAGCTGGTCCAGATATCAGGGTCTGGAACAATGTGTTGGGCTGTAGGATTTAGCTGGTCCTGATATCAGGAACAATGTGTTGGGCTGTTGGGTTCAGCTGGTCCAGAGATCAGGAACAATGTGTTGGGCTGTAGGATTCAGCTGGTCCAGAGATCAGGAACAATGTGTTGGGCTGTAGGGTTCAGTTGGTCCAGAGATCAGGGTCTGGAACAATGTGTTGGGCTGTAGGATTCAGCTGGTCCTGATATCAGGAACAATGTGTTGGGCTGTTGGGTTCAGCTGGTCCAGAGATCAGGAACAATGTGTTGGGCTGTAGGATTCAGCTGGTCCAGAGATCAGGAACAATGTGTTGGGCTGTTGGGTTCAGCTGGTCCTGATATCAGGAACAATGTGTTGGGCTGTTGGGTTCAGCTGGTCCAGAGATCAGGAACAATGTGTTGGGCTGTAGGATTCAGCTGGTCCAGAGATCAGGAACAATGTGTTGGGCTGTAGGGTTCAGTTGGTCCTGATATCAGGGTCAGGAACAATGTGTTGGGCTGTAGGGTTCAGTTGGTCCAGAGATCAGGAACAATGTGTTGGGCTGTAGGGTTCAGTTGGTCCAGAGATCAGGAACAATGTGTTGGGCTGTAGGGTTCAGTTGGTCCAGAGATCAGGGTCAGGAACAATGTGTTGGGCTGTAGGATTCAGCTGGTCCAGAGATCAGGAACAATGTGTTGGGCTGTATTGTTCAGTTGGTCCTGATATCAGGGTCAGGAACAATGTGTTGGGCTGTAGGGTTCAGCTGGTCCAGAGATCAGGGTCTGGAACAATGTGTTGGGCTGTAGGGTTCAGCTGGTCCAGAGATCAGGAACAATGTGTTGGGCTGTAGGGTTCAGTTGGTCCTGATATCAGGGTCAGGAACAATGTGTTGGGCTGTAGGGTTCAGTTGGTCCAGAGATCAGGAACAATGTGTTGGGCTGTAGGGTTCAGCTGGTCCAGAGATCAGGGTCTGGAACAATGTGTTGGGCTGTAGGGTTCAGCTGGTCCAGAGATCAGGAACAATGTGTTGGGCTGTAGGGTTCAGTTGGTCCTGATATCAGGGTCAGGAACAATGTGTTGGGCTGTAGGGTTCAGCTGGTCCAGAGATCAGGAACAATGTGTTGGGCTGTAGGGTTCAGTTGGTCCTGATATCAGGGTCAGGAACAATGTGTTGGGCTGTAGGGTTCAGCTGGTCCAGAGATCAGGAACAATGTGTTGGGCTGTAGGGTTCAGTTGGTCCTGATATCAGGGTCAGGAACAATGTGTTGGGCTGTAGGGTTCAGCTGGTCCAGAGATCAGGAACAATGTGTTGGGCTGTAGGGTTCAGTTGGTCCTGATATCAGGGTCAGGAACAATGTGTTGGGCTGTAGGGTTCAGTTGGTCCTGATATCAGGGTCAGGAACAATGTGTTGGGCTGTAGGGTTCAGTTGGTCCTGATATCAGGGTCAGGAACAATGTGTTGGGCTGTAGGGTTCAGCTGGTCCAGAGATCAGGGTCAGGAACAATGTGTTGGGCTGTAGGGTTCAGTTGGTCCTGATATCAGGGTCAGGAACAATGTGTTGGGCTGTAGGGTTCAGTTGGTCCTGATATCAGGGTCAGGAACAATGTGTTGGGCTGTAGGGTTCAGTTGGTCCTGATATCAGGGTCAGGAACAATGTGTTGGGCTGTAGGGTTCAGCTGGTCCAGAGATCAGGGTCAGGAACAATGTGTTGGGCTGTAGGGTTCAGCTGGTCCTGATATCAGGGTCAGGAACAATGTGTTGGGCTGTAGGGTTCAGCTGGTCCTGATATCAGGGTCAGGAACAATGTGTTGGGCTGTAGGGTTCAGTTGGTCCTGATATCAGGGTCAGGAACAATGTGTTGGGCTGTAGGGTTCAGCTGGTCCAGAGATCAGGGTCAGGAACAATGTGTTGGGCTGTAGGGTTCAGTTGGTCCTGATATCAGGGTCAGGAACAATGTGTTGGGCTGTAGGGTTCAGTTGGTCCTGATATCAGGGTCAGGAACAATGTGTTGGGCTGTAGGGTTCAGCTGGTCCAGAGATCAGGGTCAGGAACAATGTGTTGGGCTGTAGGGTTCAGTTGGTCCTGATATCAGGGTCAGGAACAATGTGTTGGGCTGTAGGGTTCAGCTGGTCCAGAGATCAGGGTCAGGAACAATGTGTTGGGCTGTAGGGTTCAGCTGGTCCTGATATCAGGGTCAGGAACAATGTGTTGGGCTGTAGGGTTCAGCTGGTCCTGATATCAGGGTCAGGAACAATGTGTTGGGCTGTAGGGTTCAGTTGGTCCTGATATCAGGGTCAGGAACAATGTGTTGGGCTGTAGGGTTCAGCTGGTCCAGAGATCAGGGTCAGGAACAATGTGTTGGGCTGTAGGGTTCAGTTGGTCCTGATATCAGGGTCAGGAACAATGTGTTGGGCTGTAGGGTTCAGTTGGTCCTGATATCAGGGTCAGGAACAATGTGTTGGGCTGTAGGGTTCAGCTGGTCCAGAGATCAGGGTCAGGAACAATGTGTTGGGCTGTAGGGTTCAGTTGGTCCTGATATCAGGGTCAGGAACAATGTGTTGAGCTGTAGGGTTCAGCTGGTCCAGAGATCAGGGTCAGGAACAATGTGTTGGGCTGTAGGGTTCAGCTGGTCCAGAGATCAGGGTATGGTTTTAGTAATCTGTATTACAGAAACAAAAAGAAAAAAAAAATATTAATGAAATAGAGAGAGAGAGTTCACAAACCTGTTCTAGTAACACACTGAAGCCTCAGTCCCCTCATCCAGCTGGTCCTGGGGCTGAGTTCACAAACCTGTTCTAGTAACACACTGAAGCCTCAGTCCCCTCATCCAGCTGGTCCTGGGGCTGAGTTCACAAACCTGTTCTAGTAACACACTGAAGCCTCAGTCCCCTCATCCAGCTGGTCCTGGGGCTGAGTTCACAAACCTGTTCTAGTAACACACAGAAGCCTCAGTCCCCTCATCCAGCTGGTCCTGGGGCTGAGTTCACAAACCTGTTCTAGTAACACACTGAAGCCTCAGTCCCCTCATCCAGCTGGTCCTGGGGCTGAGTTCACAAACCTGTTCTAGTAACACACTGAAGCCTCAGTCCCCTCATCCAGCTGGTCCTGGGGCTGAGTTCACAAACCTGTTCTAGTAACACACTGAAGCCTCAGTCCCCTCATCCAGCTGGTCCTGGGGCTGAGTTCACAAACCTGTTCTAGTAACACACTGAAGCCTCAGTCCCCTCATCCAGCTGGTCCTGGGGCTGAGTTCACAAACCTGTTCTAGTAACACACTGAAGCCTCAGTCCCCTCATCCAGCTGGTCCTGGGGCTGAGTTCACAAACCTGTTCTAGTAACACACTGAAGCCTCAGTCCCCTCATCCAGCTGGTCCTGGGGCTGAGTTCACAAACCTGTTCTAGTAACACACTGAAGCCTCAGTCCCCTCATCCAGCTGGTCCTGGGGCTGAGTTCACAAACCTGTTCTAGTAACACACTGAAGCCTCAGTCCCCTCATCCAGCTGGTCCTGGGGCTGAGTTCACAAACCTGTTCTAGTAACACACTGAAGCCTCAGTCCCCTCATCCAGCTGGTCCTGGGGCTGAGTTCACAAACCTGTTCTAGTAACACACTGAAGCCTCAGTCCCCTCATCCAGCTGGTCCTGGGGCTGAGTTCACAAACCTGTTCTAGTAACACACTGAAGCCTCAGTCCCCTCATCTAGCTGGTCCAGGGGCTGAGTTCACAAACCTGTTCTACTAACACACTGAAGCCTCAGTCCTCTCATCCAGCTGGTCCTGGGGCTGAGTTCACAAACCTGTTCTAGTAACACACTGAAGCCTCAGTCCCCTCATCCAGCTGGTCCTGGGGCTGAGTTCACAAACCTGTTCTACTAACACACTGAAGCCTCAGTCCCCTCATCCAGCTGGTCCTGAGTTCACTAACCTGTTCTACTAACACACTGAAGCCTCAGTCCCCTCATCCAGCTGGTGCTGGGGCTGAGTTCACAAACCTGTTCTACTAACACACTGAAGCCTCAGTCCTCTCATCTAGCTGGTCCTGGGGCTGAGTTCACAAACCTGTTCTACTAACACACTGAAGCCTCAGTCCCCTCATCCAGCTGGTCCTGAGTTCACTAACCTGTTCTACTAACACACTGAAGCCTCAGGACCAGAACATCCAATCAATCAGAATTAACCAAATTACATGACAGTTTTAAAAAACTACACTACTTATTAGGAAACACAAACACAAAGCTAAATGCAGTGCTATCTGGCACTAAATCAACAGCACACCGTGGTTAACTATTTGACCATGGTTACTGATCAAAACCTTAGAAAAACCTTGACAAAGTACAGGCTCAGTGAGCACAGCCTTGCCATTGAGAAGGGTAGACACAGGAAAACCTAGCTCCCTGTAGAGGAAAGGCTGTGAAACCACTGCACAACAGCAGAACCTGGCTCCCTGTAGAGGAAAGGCTGTGTAACCACTGCACCACAGCAGAACCTGGCTCCCTGTAGAGGAAAGGCTGTGTAACCACTGCACCACAGCAGAACCTGGCTCCCTGTAGAGGAAAGGCTGTGAAACCACTGCACAACAGCAGAACCTGGCTCCCTGTAGAGGAAAGGCTGTGTAACCACTGCACCACAGCAGAACCTGGCTCCCTGTAGAGGAAAGGCTGTGTAACCACTGCACCACAGCAGAACCTGGCTCCCTGTAGAGGAAAGGCTGTGCAACCACTGCACCACAGCAGAACCTGGCTCCCTGTAGAGGAAAGGCTGTGTAACCACTGCACCACAGCATAACCTGGCTCCCTGTAGAGGAAAGGCTGTGTAACCACTGCACCACAGCAGAACCTGGCTCCCTGTAGAGGAAAGGCTGTGCAACCACTGCACCACAGCAGAACCTGGCTCCCTGTATAGGAAAGGCTGTGCAACCACTGCACAACAGCAGAACCTGGCTCCCTGTAGAGGAAAGGCTGTGCAACCACTGCACAACAGCAGAACCTGAGACGGAGCTGCATTTCCTGACAAAATGTCAAAAATATAAAACAATTAGAGGTGTCATTTCCCCAAATTTGAAGCCCTTATTCAATATTTCAAAGACCTCTCTGATGAGGGTAAGCTACCCGTCCTGTTGGGGGAGGACGCAGAGAGCTGTGGGTTGGTAGGGCACTACATTGAAGACCTCTCTGATGAGAGTAGGCTACCCGTCCTGTTGGGGGAGGACGCAGAGAGCTGTGGGTTGGTAGGGCACTACATTGCTGCCTGCCATAAATTGATGGACAGTGTCTGACAGACCAATCAACCTGCACATGTCCTCTACTGTATGCTTATTGTTATTGTTCAATGTGTTGGTTATTGTGACCCTTGATTATTGTTGTCCCGTTGACATTTGTGATTCTTCTTATTTTAACATTGTAAATATCCAAAGTAAGCTTTGGCAATATGTACATTGTTAAGTCATGCCAATAAAGCACATTGAATTGGATTGAGAGAGAGATTAAAAAAACAGATTAAATCTGACCATCACTCTTGCTGCAGGTGAAGTTGAATTTGTCAGTCTCAGGCAGGCCGACCCACTTCCCCCCGTCTCTCTCTATGGCCCCCGTGTTCCCAGACTGCTCCTTGCTGGTGTTGTAGCCCTCCCCGTGGGCCCAGTTGTGGTAGCAGGACTCTTCTCCATTGACCCAGAACCAGAAGTCCAGAGTGCAGGTGTACCCTAAGGCCCAGCCAGACGAAGGGACTGGAGGCCATCTTGGCTTTCTGTCGGACCCAGTCCTGGATGCTGTGGTTGTGGACAGACACCAGCTCCATGCCCCGGTCTCTGCAGTACCTCAGGGCTTCTGACCACGTCTTGTTCTCTGAGACCAGAACCAGCTTATCTGGAGGAAGAGAGGGATGTGGAGATTCATGCTAAACCAAATGACTGTCATTCTAAAGTAAATTTACATCTGTTTTATGAATATGTATCTAACCTTCTCCCCTCACCATCATAGCAGATAAAAGGACGTTTGGTGACACAGAGGTGATCATTCCACTCTCCAGATGGGAACTTAACTTCCACACAGTGCTTTCCTCCCTCATTTGCCCCGTTTGGCTCGCGTGCCATCCAGTTTCTGAAGGTTGAGCCACTCTGGTCAGACCACCTCCACTCTCTATACAGGCCGATCCACACCACCTTTTCCTGTCAATGTTTTGAAAATGCTGATTAGGTTTTTAACACTGTGCTCAAAGTGCAAAACAAATTAGTTGAAGTGAAGTGAACTTGCCTCCATTGCCTGATGTATGGCCTGGTACTCATGGTTATTCTGTATGGCGTTCTGTATGGCCTGGTTCATATGGTTCTTCTGTTTGACGTTCTGTATGGTGTTATTCTCTGCTTCACCCCACACACTGGCCAGGTCCTTATGGTTCTTCTGACAGTAGCGCTGAGCCTCACTCCAAGTCTTCTCTTCAGTGATGAGGATGTACTGACTAGTGAGATTTGTGTCTATTTGAAAGAACAGAAGGAATATAAGAAGAGAAGAGATATAAATAAACATGATACAATAAAGACAAGTTCATACAGACAAACACATGTCTGGAAATAAACCGGTTAGAGTAAATAATAATAAATATAATATCAATCTGTTGACTGAATCCAAACTCTTTGGTGTTTGACTGGTTGACAACCAGAAAGATGGAAGGAAAGACAGTGAAAAGGTTGACTGACAGGGGAGCTGACTGACAGGGGAGATGACTGACAGGGGAGATGACTGACAGGGGAGCTGACTGACAGGGGAGCTGACTGACAGGGGAGCTGACTGACAGGGAAGATGACTGACAGGGGAGATGACTGACAGGGAGATGACTGACAGGGAGATGACTGACAGGGAGATGACTGACAGGGGAGCTGACTGACAGGGGAGCTGACTGACAGGGAAGATGACTGACAGGGAGATGACTGACAGGGAGATGACTGACAGGGAGATGACTGACAGGGGAGCTGACTGACAGGGGAGCTGACTGACAGGGAAGATGACTGACAGGGAGATGACTGACAGGGAGATGATTGACAGGGAGATGACTGACAGGGGAGATGACTGACAGGGAGATGACTGACAGGGGAGCTGACTGACAGGGAGCTGACTGACAGGGGAGATGACTGACAGGGGAGATGACTGACAGGGAGATGACTGACAGGGGAGATGACTGACAGGGGAGCTGACTGACAGGGAAGATGACTGACAGGGGAGATGACTGACAGGGGAGATGACTGACAGGGGAGCTGACTGACAGGGGAGCTGACTGACAGGGAAGATGACTGACAGGGGAGATGACTGACAGGGAGATGACTGACAGGGAGATGACTGACAGGGGAGCTGACTGACAGGGGAGCTGACTGACAGGGAAGATGACTGACAGGAAGATGACTGACAGGGAGATAACTGACAGGGAGATGACTGACAGGGGAGATGACTGACAGGGAGATGACTGACAGGGGAGATGACTGACATAGGAGATGACTGACAAGGGAGCTGACTGACAGGGAAGATGACTGACAGGGGAGATGACTGACAGGGAGCTGACTGACAGGGGAGATGACTGACAGGGGAGCTGACTGACAGGGAAGATGACTGACAGGGGAGATGACTGACAGGGAGATGACTGACAGGGGAGCTGACTGACAGGGAGATGACTGACAGGTAGATGACTGACAGGGGAGCTGACTGACAGGGAGCTGACTGACAGGGGAGCTGACTGACAGGGGAGCTGACTGACAGGAAAGATGACTGACAGGGAGATGACTGACAGGAAGATGACTGACAGGGAGATGACTGACAGGGGAGATGACTGACAGGGAGATGACTGACAGGGGAGCTGACTGACAGGGGAGATGACTGAAAGGGAGATGACTGACAGGGGAGCTGACTGACAGGGGAGCTGACTGACAGGGGAGATGATTGACAGGGGAGATGACTGACAGGGGAGATGACTGACAGGGGAGATGGCTGACAGGGGAGCTGACTGACAGGGGATCTGACTGACAGGGGAGATGACTGACAGGGGAGATGACTGACAGGGAGATGACTGACAGGGGAGCTGACTGACAGGGAGCTGACTGACAGGGGAGCTGACTGACAGGGAGATGACTGACAGGGGAGCTGACTGACAGGGGAGATGACTGACAGGGGAGATGACTGACAGGGGAGATGACTGACAGGGGAGATGACTGACAGGGGAACTTACCATTGCAGACAAAATGATGTTGTTCACCACAGTTCTCATCATGCCAAACCCCATTTCGCATCCACACACAGGACTCATTGTTGTTTCTATTATCTGGTTGGCCTGCGTCCCAAAACTCCACCTTCCCTAATTCTGTGTCTCCCGGAGACCACCTCCAGCTGGTGTTATACAACCCTATCCAGGCTGGTTCAGTTAATAACCTAGCCTTTACTGTGTTTTTGAGCCTGTTCATATCTCCCATGTCGTCTATGGAGGCCAGGTCAGTGTTGTTCTGTCTGCAGTAACTCTGAGCTTCAGTCCAGGTTTTATTGATGTTCACAAAGTGGAACTGATGAGAGAGACATGAGGGGAGGACGGACAGCCCTGTGGAGAACAAACCAACACTATGAGAGGAGGATGGACAGCCCTGTGGAGAACAAACCAACACTATGAGGGGAGGATGGACAGCCCTGTGGAGAACAAACCAACAGTATGAGAGGAGGATGGACAGCCCTGTGGAGAACAAACCAACACTATGAGGGGAGGATGGACAGCCCTGTGGAGAACAAACCAACATTATGAGAGGAGGATGGACAGCCCTGTGGAGAACAAACCAACAGTATGAGGGGAGGACAGACAGCCCTGTGGAGAACAAACCAACACTATGAGGGCAGGATGGACAGCCCTGTGGAGAACAAACCAACATTATGAGGGGAGGATGGACAGCCCTGTGGAGAACAAACCAACACTATGAGAGGAGGCCCTGTGGAGAACAAACCAACACTATGAGGGGAGGATGGACAGCCCTGTGGAGAACAAACCAACACTACGAGGGGAGGACAGACAGCCCTGTGGAGAACAAACCAACACTATGAGAGGAGGATAGACAGCCCTGTGGAGAATCAACCAATATTATGACTGTACTAACAAAACACACACACACACACACACACACACACACACACACACACACACACACACACACACACACACACACACACACACACACACACACACACACACACACACACACACACACACACACACACACACACACACACACACAAACTAACCTGAAAACAAACAAACTAGCCGTTGATTGTAATTGATTACAGACAGACAGACAGACAGACAGACAGACACTGGTCGAGCTCGTTTTACACAGCCAGGGGACGGAAGAGTTTACCATTGTAAAGGAGTGCTGTATAACTGGGGCACGGTGAATATCGTCACTAACTAAAAAACAACAAACGAGGAAACCTTTTCAGACAAATCAAAAGATCTGCTTTCCCAGACTGCACCATGTCACCGTTCCATCTGTCTGTTGAAATGCTTCATCACGGAGCAGAACTTAGTTTGTCGACACCACATTCGTTTTATTGTTGTTTAGTTTCTTTCCCTCATAAACCCACCAAGCCATCGGTTTTGATCGGGGCATTCTGCGTTCGCCTGTCAGGCTCCAGAAATACAACTCGAGTGCTAACAGCCATGTAAAACGAGCTCACACACACACACACACACACACACACACACACACACACACACACACACACACACACACACACACACACACACACACACACACACACACACACACACACACAGGAAAACACATGAACACCAACCTGAGAAGAACAGGAGAAACAGAGAGTGGCCCATCCCTGGAGAATGGAGAGATAACAGTCTGGTGAACACATCCCAACAACTAAACTTTTTAACTTCTACCAGCAGCATGGGTCGCACGCTTCAGGTTTAGACTTTATGGGTCGCATGCTTCAGGTTTAGACTTTATGGGTCGCATGCTTCAGATTTAGACTTCATGGGTCGCATGCTTCAGGTTTAGACTTCATGGGTCGCATGCTTCAGATTTAGACTTTATGGGTCGCATGCTTCAGATTTAGACTTTATGGGTCGCATGCTTCAGGTTTAGACTTCATGGGTCGCATGCTTCAGATTTAGACTTCATGGGTCGCATGCTTCAGATTTAGACTTTATGGGTCGCATGCTTCAGGTTTAGACTTCATGGGTCGCATGCTTCAGATTTAGACTTCATGGGTCGCATGCTTCAGATTTAGACTTTATGGGTCGCATGCTTCAGATTTAGACTTCATGGGTAGCATGCTTCAGGTTTAGACTTCATGGGTCGCATGCTTCAGGTTTAGACTTTATGGGTCGCATGCTTCAGGTTTAGACTTCATGGGTCGCATGCTTCAGGTTTAGACTTCATGGGTCGCATGCTTCAGGTTTAGACTTTATGGGTCGCATGCTTCAGATTTAGACTTTATGGGTCGCATGCTTCAGGTTTAGACTTTATGGGTCGCATGCTTCAGATTTAGACTTTATGGGTCGCATGCTTCAGGTTTAGACTTTATGGGTCGCATGCTTCAGGTTTAGACTTTATGGGTCGCATGCTTCAGATTTAGACTTTATGGGTCGCATGCTTCAGATTTAGACTTTATGGGTCGCATGCTTCAGGTTTAGACTTTATGGGTCGCATGCTTCAGATTTAGACTTTATGGGTCGCATGCTTCAGATTTAGACTTTATGGGTCGCATGCTTCAGATTTAGACTTTATGGGTCGCATGCTTCAGGTTTGGACTTTATGGGTCGCACGCTTCAGATTTAGACTTTATGGGTCGCATGCTTCAGATTTAGACTTTATGGGTCGCATGCTTCAGATTTAGACTTTATGGGTCGCATGCTTCAGATTTAGACTTTATGGGTCGCATGCTTCAGATTTAGACTTTATGGGTCGCATGCTTCAGATTTAGACTTCATGGGTCGCATGCTTCAGATTTAGACTTCATGGGTCGCATGCTTCAGATTTAGACTTTATGGGTCGCATGCTTCAGATTTAGACTTTATGGGTCGCATGCTTCAGATTTAGACTTCATGGGTCGCATGCTTCAGATTTAGACTTTAAAGTCATGAAATGTAATGACTGAAAAAAACACATCAATATTTATATTGAATTATTTGAGGGAAGATTGACTTTATGGATGGTTTGCACTTCCAGACTTTTCTGCTATTCTACTACTCAAACATAAATTTATAACCATTACAACATTTACTAAATAACAACACACATTAATGTTTACTAAATAACAATACACAATAATGTTACTAACTGTCTTGTACTTTACTCTTTACAAAAGTAGACATATAGAGTTATTAAGAAAGAAATCCTCATACCTGATGTTTGTTGTTGTCGATGTTGTTGTTGATAATGTTGTCAGCTCTCACTCTCCCTCCGAGTGGCTCTGTCCCCCTCAGAGACAGGAGGACGTTATACAGCACTTCCTGCTCTTTGACCTCATAACGTGGTGATGTCACAGTGGAAGGATGAAAGGCATCCCTGTCAGTTATTTTGAATTAGTTCTTCCTCGTAGAGACATGCAAAACACTGGTCAAATAAAAAAAAAACTTACAGGAAGAAGGAAATCCAGGAATACTCCAACTGGGGTTTCTGGAAAACAAATATAAATGTCAACCCTCCCTGTGGCTAAACTATACTTACATGTTGGATTACAATATAATATCTCTTTTAAAAAAGTAAATAGGAAGAACAAAAGAGAGAAATCATCAACAGTCAAATCCAGCCAAAGTAAAAAGGCCTCGATAAAGAACCTCCTGTGTCATTCACTCAGCTCTCTGTCAGTAACCCATCTCTCAGGTATTACCTCTCTGTCAGTAACCCATCTCTCAGGTATTTACCTCTCTGTCAGTAACCCATCTCTCAGGTATTTACCTCTCTGTCAGTAACCCATCTCTCAGGTATTTACCTCTCTGTCAGTAACCCATCTCTCAGGTATTACCTCTCTGTCAGTAACCCATCTCTCAGGTATTACCTCTCTGTCAGTAACCCATCTCTCAGGTATTTACCTCTCTGTCAGTAACCCATCTCTCAGGTATTTACCTCTCTGTCAGTAACCCATCTCTCAGGTATTACCTCTCTGTCAGTAACCCATCTCTCAGGTATTACCTCTCTGTCAGTAACCCATCTCTCAGGTATTTACCTCTCTGTCAGTAACCCATCTCTCAGGTATTTACCTCTCTGTCAGTAACCCATCTCTCAGGTATTTACCTCTCTGTCAGTAACCCATCTCTCAGGTATTTACCTCTCTGTCAGTAACCCATCTCTCAGGTATTACCTCTCTGTCAGTAACCCATCTCTCAGGTATTACCTCTCTGTCAGTAACCCATCTCTCAGGTATTTACCTCTCTGTCAGTCACCCATCTCTCAGGTATTATATCTCTGCCAGTAACCCATCTCTCAGGTATTTACCTCTCTGTCAGTAACCCATCTCTCAGGTATTTACCTCTCTGTCAGTCACCCTGGTCTCAGGTATTTACCTCTCTGTCAGTCACCCTGGTCTCAGGTATTTACCTCTCTGTCAGTAACCCATCTCTCAGATATTATCTCTCTGTCAGTAACCCATCTCTCAGGTATTATATCTCTGCCAGTAACCCATCTCTCAGGTATTTACCTCTCTGTCAGTAACCCATCTCTCAGGTATTTACCTCTCTGTCAGTAACCCTGGTCTCAGGTATTACCTCTCTGTCAGTAACCCATCTCTCAGGTATTACCCCTCTGTCAGTAACCCATCTCTCAGGTATTACCTCTCCGTCAGTAACCCTGGTCTCAGGTATTACCTCTCTGTCAGTAACCCATCTCTCAGGTATTACCTCTCTGTCAGTAACCCATCTCTCAGGCATTACCTCTCTGTCAGTAACCCATCTCTCAGGTATTACCCCTCTGTCAGTAACCCATCTCTCAGGTATTACCTCTCTGTCAGTCACCCATCTCTCTGTCAGTAACCCACCTCTCTGTCAGTAACCCATCTCTCAGGTATTTACCTCTCTGTCAGTAACCCATCTCTCAGGTATTACCTCTCTGTCAGTAACCCATCTCTCAGGTATTACCTCTCTGTCAGTAACCCATCTCTCAGGTATTTACCTCTCTGTCAGTAACCCATCTCTCAGGTATTACCTCTCTGTCAGTAACCCATCTCTCAGGTATTACCTCTCTGTCAGTAACCCATCTCTCAGGTATTTACCTCTCTGTCAGTAACCCATCTCTCAGGTATTTACCTCTCTGTCAGTAACCCATCTCTCAGGTATTTACCTCTCTGTCAGTAACCCATCTCTCAGGTATTTACCTCTCTGTCAGTAACCCATCTCTCAGGTATTACCTCTCTGTCAGTAACCCATCTCTCAGGTATTACCTCTCTGTCAGTAACCCATCTCTCAGGTATTTACCTCTCTGTCAGTCACCCATCTCTCAGGTATTATATCTCTGCCAGTAACCCATCTCTCAGGTATTTACCTCTCTGTCAGTAACCCATCTCTCAGGTATTTACCTCTCTGTCAGTCACCCTGGTCTCAGGTATTTACCTCTCTGTCAGTCACCCTGGTCTCAGGTATTTACCTCTCTGTCAGTAACCCATCTCTCAGATATTATCTCTCTGTCAGTAACCCATCTCTCAGGTATTATATCTCTGCCAGTAACCCATCTCTGACTTCCGGCGCCGACAGAGATGGCCGCCTCGCTTCGTGTTCCTAGGAAACTATGCATTTTTTTGTTTTTTTACGTGTTATTTCTTACATTAGTACCCCAGGTCATCTTAGGTTTCATTACATACAGTCGAGAAGAACTACTGAATATAAGATCAGCATCAACTCACCATCAGTACGACCAAGAATATGTTTTTCGCGACGCGGATCCTGTGTTCTGCCTTACAAACAGGACAACGGAGTGGATCCTATGCAGCGACCCAAAAAAACGACTCCGAAAGAGAGGGAAACGAGGCGGTCTTCTGGTCAGACTCCGGAGACGGGCACAGCGCGCACCACTCCCTAGCATTCTTCTTGCCAATGTCCAGTCTCTTGACAACAAGGTTGATGAAATCCGAGCAAGGGTAGCATTCCAGAGGGACATCAGAGACTGTAACGTTCTTTGCTTCACGGAAACGTGGCTTACTGGAGAGACGCAATCCGAAGCGGTGCAGCCAACAGGTTTCTCCACGCATCGCGCAGACAGGAAAAAACATCTTTCTGGTAAAAAGAGGGGCGGGGGCGTATGCCTTATGACTAACGTGACATGGTGCGATGAAAGAAACATACAGGAACTCAAATCCTTCTGTTCACCTGATTTAGAATTCCTCACAATCAAATGTAGACCGCATTATCTACCAAGAGAATTCTCTTCGATTATAATCACAGCCGTATATATCCCCCCCCAAGCAGACACATCGATGGCTCTGAACGAACTTTATTTAACTCTCTGCAAACTGGAAACAATTTATCCGGAGGCTGCATTCATTGTAGCTGGGGATTTTAACAAGGCTAATCTGAAAACAAGACTCCCCAAATTTTATCAGCATATCGATTGCGCAACCAGGGGAGGAAAGACCTTGGACCATTGTTACTCCAACTTCCGCGACGCATATAAGGCCCTGCCCCGCCCCCCTTTCGGAAAAGCTGACCACGACTCCATTTTGTTGATCCCTGCCTACAGACAGAAACTAAAACAAGAGGCTCCCACGCTGAGGTCTGTCCAACGCTGGTCCGACCAAGCTGACTCCACACTCCAAGACTGCTTCCATCACGTGGACTGGGAGATGTTTCGTATTGCGTCAGATAACAACATTGACGAATACGCTGATTCGGTGTGCGAGTTCATTAGAACGTGCGTTGAAGATGTCGTTCCCATAGCAACGATTAAATCATTCCCAAACCAGAAACCGTGGATTGATGGCAGCATTCGTGTGAAACTGAAAGCGCGAACCACTGCTTTTAATCAGGGCAAGGTGTCTGGTAACATGACCGAATACAAACAGTGCAGCTATTCCCTCCGCAAGGCTATCAAACAAGCTAAGCGCCAGTACAGAGACAAAGTAGAATCTCAATTCAACGGCTCAGACACAAGAGGCATGTGGCAGGGTCTACAGTCAATCACGGACTACAGGAAGAAACCCAGCCCAGTCACGGACCAGGATGTCTTGCTCCCAGGCAGACTAAATAACTTTTTTGCCCGCTTTGAGGACAATACAGTGCCACTGACACGGCCTGCAACGAAAACATGCGGTCTCTCCTTCACTGCAGCCGAGGTGAGTAAGACATTTAAACGTGTTAACCCTCGCAAGGCTGCAGGCCCAGATGGCATCCCCAGCCGCGCCCTCAGAGCATGCGCAGACCAGCTGGCCGGTGTGTTTACGGACATATTCAATCAATCCCTATACCAGTCTGCTGTTCCCACATGCTTCAAGAGGGCCACCATTGTTCCTGTTCCCAAGAAAGCTAAGGTAACTGAGCTAAATGACTACCGCCCCGTAGCACTCACATCCGTCATCATGAAGTGCTTTGAGAGACTAGTCAAGGACCATATCACCTCCACCCTACCTGACACCCTAGACCCACTCCAATTTGCTTACCGCCCAAATAGGTCCACAGACGATGCAATCTCAACCACACTGCACACTGCCCTAACCCATCTGGACAAGAGGAATACCTATGTGAGAATGCTGTTCATCGACTACAGCTCGGCATTCAACACCATAGTACCCTCCAAGCTCGTCATCAAGCTCGAGACCCTGGGTCTCGACCCCGCCCTGTGCAACTGGGTACTGGACTTCCTGACGGGCCGCCCCCAGGTGGTGAGGGTAGGCAACAACATCTCCTCCCCGCTGATCCTCAACACTGGGGCCCCACAAGGTTGCGTTCTGAGCCCTCTCCTGTACTCCCTGTTCACCCACGACTGCGTGGCCACGCACGCCTCCAACTCAATCATCAAGTTTGCGGACGACACAACAGTGGTAGGCTTGATTACCAACAACGATGAGACGGCCTACAGGGAGGAGGTGAGGGCCCTCGGAGTGTGGTGTCAGGAAAACAACCTCACACTCAACGTCAACAAAACTAAGGAGATGATTGTGGACTTCAGGAAACAGCAGAGGGAACACCCCCCTATCCACATCGATGGAACAGTAGTGGAGAGGGTAGCAAGTTTTAAGTTCCTCGGCATACACATCACAGACAAACTGAATTGGTCCACTCACACAGACAGCATCGTGAAGAAGGCGCAGCAGCGCCTCTTCAACCTCAGGAGGCTGAAGAAATTCGGCTTGTCACCAAAAGCACTCACAAACTTCTACAGATGCACAATCGAGAGCATCCTGGCGGGCTGTATCACCGCCTGGTATGGCAACTGCACCGCCCTCAACCGTAAGGCTCTCCAGAGGGTAGTGAGGTCTGCACAACGCATCACCGGGGGCAAACTACCTGCCCTCCAGGACACCTACACCACCCGATGTCATAGGAAGGCCATAAAGATCATCAAGGACATCAACCACCCGAGCCACTGCCTGTTCACCCCGCTATCATCCAGAAGGCGAGGTCAGTACAGGTGCATCAAAGCTGGGACCGAGAGACTGAAAAACAGCTTCTATCTCAAGGCCATCAGACTGTTAAACAGCCACCACTAACACTGAGTGGCTGCTGCCAACACACTGACACTGACTCAACTCCAGCCACTTTAATAATGGGAATTGATGGGAAATGATGTAAATATATCACTAGCCACTTTAAACAATGCTACCTTATATAAATGTTACTTACCCTACATTATTCATCTCATACGCATACGTATATACTGTACTCTATATCATCGACGGTATCCTTATGCAATACATGTATCACTAGCCACTTTATACTATACTATGCCACTTTGTTTACATACTCATCTCATTTGTACATACTGTACCCGATACCATCTACTGTATCTTGCCTATGCTGCTCTGTACCATCACTCATTCATATATCCTTATGTACATATTCTTTATCCCCTTACACTGTGTACAAGACAGTAGTTTTGGAATTGTTAGTTAGATTACTTGTTATTACTGCATTGTCGGAACTAGAAGCACAAGCATTTCGCTACACTCGCATTAACATCTGCTAACCATGTGTATGTGACAAATAAAATTTGATTTGATTTGATTTGATTTGATCTCTCAGGTATTTACCTCTCTGTCAGTAACCCATCTCTCAGGTATTTACCTCTCTGTCAGTCACCCTGGTCTCAGGTATTTACCTCTCTGTCAGTAACCCATCTCTCAGGTATTACCTCTCTGTCAGTAACCCATCTCTCAGGTATTACCTCTCTGTCAGTAACCCATCTCTCAGGTATTACCTCTCTGTCAGTAACCCATCTCTCTGTCAGTAACCCTGGTCTCAGGTATTACCTCTCTGTCAGTAACTCATCTCTCTGTCAGTAACCCATCTCTCAGGTATTTACCTCTCTGTTTGTAACCCATCTCTCAGGTATTACCTCTCTGTCAGTAACCCATCTCTCAGATATTTACCTCTCTGTCAGTAACCCATCTCTCAGGTATTACCTCTCTGTCAGTAACCCATCTCTCTGTCAGTAACCCTGGCCTCAGGTATTACCTCTCTGTCAGTAACTCATCTCTCTGTCAGTAACCCATCTCTCAGGTATTACCTCTCTGTCAGTAACCCTGGTCTCAGGTATTACCTCTCTGTCAGTAACCCATCTCTCAGGTATTACCTCTCTCTCAGTAACTCATCTCTCAGGTATTACCTCTCTGTCAGTAACCCATCTCTCTGTCAGTAACCCTGGTCTCAGGTATTACCTCTCTGTCAGTAACTCATCTCTCTGTCAGTAACCCATCTCTCAGGTATTTACCTCTCTGTCAGTAACCCATCTCTCAGGTATTACCTCTCTGTCAGTAATCCATCTCTCAGGTATTACCTCTCTGTCAGACACCCATCTCTCTGTCAGTAACCCTGGTCTCAGGTATTTACCTCTCTGTCAGTAACCGATCTCTAAGGTATTACCTCTCTGTCAGTAACTCATCTCTCTGTCAGTAACCCATCTCTCAGGTATTACCTCTCTGTCAGTAACCCATCTCTCAGGTATTTACCTCTGTCAGTAACCCATCTCTCAGGTATTTACCTCTCTGTCAGTAACCCATCTCTCAGGTATTACCTCTCTGTCAGTAACCCATCTCTCAGGTATTACCTCTCTGTCAGTAACCCATCTCTCAGGTATTACCCCTCTGTCAGTAACCCATCTCTCAGGTATTACCTCTCTGTCAGTAACCCTGGTCTCAGGTATTACCTCTCTGTCAGTAACCCATCTCTCAGGTATTACCTCTCTGTCAGTAACCCATCTCTCAGGCATTACCTCTCTGTCAGTAACCCATCTCTCAGGTATTACCCCTCTGTCAGTAACCCATCTCTCAGGTATTACCTCTCTGTCAGTCACCCATCTCTCTGTCAGTAACCCATCTCTCTGTCAGTAACCCTGGTCTCAGGTATTTACCTCTCTGTCAGTAACCCATCTCTCAGGTATTACCTCTCTGTCAGTCACCCATCTCTCTGTCAGTAACCCATCTCTCTGTCAGTAACCCTGGTCTCAGGTATTTACCTCTCTGTCAGTAACCCTGGTCTCAGGTATTACCTCTCTGTCAGTAACTCATCTCTCTGTCAGTAACCCATCTCTCTGTCAGTAACCCTGGTCTCAGGTATTTACCTCTCTGTCAGTAACCCATCTCTCTGTCAGTAACCCATCTCTCTGTCAGTAACCCTGGTCTCAGGTATTTACCTCTCTGTCAGTAACCCTGGTCTCAGGTATTACCTCTCTGTCAGTAACTCACCTCTCTTTCAGTAACCCATCTCTCAGGTATTTACCTCTCTGTCAGTAACCCATCTCTCAGGTATTACCTCTCTGTCAGTAACCCATCTCTCAGGTATTACCTCTCTGTCAGTAACCCATCTCTCAGGTATTACCTCTCTGTCAGTAACCCACCTCTCTGTCAGTAACCCATCTCTCAGGTATTTACCTCTCTGCCAGTAACCCATCTCTCAGGTATTACCTCTCTGTCAGTGATTCATCTCTCAGGTATTTACCTCTCTGTCAGTAAACCATCTCTCTGTCAGTAACACATCTCTCTGTCAGTAACCCATCTCTCTGTCAGTAACCCATCTCTCAGGTATTACCTCTCTGTCAGTAACCCATCTCTCATGTATTTACCTCTCTGTCAGTAACCCATCTCTCAGGTATTACCTCTCTGTCAGTAACCAATCTCTCAGGTATTTACCTCGCTGTCAGTAACCCATATCTCAGGTATTACCTCTCTGTCAGTAACCCTGGTCTCAGGTATTACCTCTCTGTCAGTAACTCATCTCTCTGTCAGTAACCCATCTCTCTGTCAGTAACCCTGGTCTCAGGTATTTACCTCTCTGTCAGTAACCCATCTCTCTGTCAGTAACCCATCTCTCTGTCAGTAACCCTGGTCTCAGGTATTTACCTCTCTGTCAGTAACCCTGGTCTCAGGTATTACCTCTCTGTCAGTAACTCACCTCTCTTTCAGTAACCCATCTCTCAGGTATTTACCTCTCTGTCAGTAACCCATCTCTCAGGTATTACCTCTCTGTCAGTAACCCATCTCTCAGGTATTACCTCTCTGTCAGTAACCCATCTCTCAGGTATTACCTCTCTGTCAGTAACCCACCTCTCTGTCAGTAACCCATCTCTCAGGTATTTACCTCTCTTGCCAGTAACCCATCTCTCAGGTATTACCTCTCTGTCAGTGATTCATCTCTCAGGTATTTACCTCTCTGTCAGTAAACCATCTCTCTGTCAGTAACACATCTCTCTGTCAGTAACCCATCTCTCTGTCAGTAACCCATCTCTCAGGTATTACCTCTCTGTCAGTAACCCATCTCTCATGTATTTACCTCTCTGTCAGTAACCCATCTCTCAGGTATTACCTCTCTGTCAGTAACCAATCTCTCAGGTATTTACCTCGCTGTCAGTAACCCATATCTCAGGTATTACCTCTCTGTCAGTAACCCTGGTCTCAGGTATTACCTCTCTGTCAGTAATCCTGGTCTCAGGTATTTACCTCTCTGTCAGTAACCCATCTCTCAGGTTTTACCTCTCTGTCAGTAACCCATCTCTCAGGTATTTACCTCTCTGTCAGTAACCCATCTCTCTGTCAGTAACCCTGGTCTCAGGTATTTACCTCTCTGTCAGTAACCCATCTCTCAGGTATTTACCTCTCTGTCAGTAACCCATCTCTCAGGTATTTACTAGCGTGTTGGAGTGTACCAGAGTGTACTAGCGTGTTGTAGTGTATCAGAGTATACTAACGTGTTGGAGTGTACCAGAGTGTTCTAGCGTGTTGGAGTGTACCAGAGTGTACTAGCCTGTTGGAGTGTACTAGAGTGTACTAGCGTGTTGGAGGGCACTAGCGTGTTGGAGTGTACCAGAGTGTACTAGCATGTTGGAGTGTACTAGAGTGTACTAGCATGTTGGAGTGTACTAACATGTTGGAGTGTACCAGAGTGTACAAGCATGTTGGAGTGTACCAAAGTGTACTGGTGTGTTGGAGTGTACTAACATGTTGGAGTGTACCAGAGTTTACAAGCATGTTGGAGTGTACCAGAGTGCACTAGCATGTTGGAGTGTACCTTAGTGTACTAGTGTGTTGGAGTATACTAGTGTGTTGGAGTGTACCAGAGTGTACTAGCATGTTGGAGTGTACCAAAGTGTACTGGTGTTGGAGTGTACTAACGTGTTGGAGTGTACCAGAGTGTACTGGTGTTGGAGTGTACTAACGTGTTGGAGTGTACCAGCGTGTACATGTTGGAGTGTACCAGATTGCACTAATGTGTTGGAATGTACCAGAGTGTACTAGCGTGTTGGAGTGTACCTGAGTGTACTAGTGTGTTGGAGTATACCAGAGTGTACCAGCATGTTGGAGTGTACTAACATGTTGGAGTGTACCAGAGTGTACTAGCGTGTTGGAGCATACCAGAGTGTACTAGCATGTTGGAGTGTACTAACATGTTAGAGTGTACCAGAGTGTACTAGCGTGTTGGAGAGCACTAGCGTGTACTAGCGTGTTGAGTGTACCATAGTGTACTAACGTGTTGGAGTGTACCAGAGTGAACTAGCGTGTTGTGGTGTGTACCAGAGTGTACTAGCGTGTTGAGTGTACCATAGTGTACTAGCCTGTTGAGTGTACCATAGTGTACTAACGTGTTGGAGTGTACCAGAGTGAACTAGCGTGTTGGAGTGTACCAGAGTGAACTAGCGTGTTGGAGTGTACCAGAGTGTACTAAGTGTTTGGTGGCTGTGTTAGAATGGCATAGAGCAGAGGGAACTGATGCCACTGTGATTACAGACAAAAACAGCAATAACCCAAACAGCCTCGGTCAAGACTCCACTTGGAGTTGATTATATCACCCAAACAGCCTCGGTCAAAACTCCACTTGGAGTTGATTATATCACCCAAACAGCCTCGGTCAAGACTCCACTTGGAGTTGATTACTCCAATATACATCTCTTTCTCCCAAGATGGCATAGCAGTTCAGACGTATTTTTGTCCTCGTCCTGTCGTGTCCCGTATATATATATATTTACAACTTTTTTTTCACATACATTTTTAATTTTCCAAAAACTCATCTTCAGAACACTCTCCTGCAATCCGTTTCACCAATTTATATTTATATAAAAAAGTATTATTTACCTCAGATCTGTGATTCTCCGAGAGGCTAGCCAGAAATTAGCCAGAAGCTAGCCGGGAGCTAGCCAGAAGCTGGTCCAGAAGCTACTCTGAAGCTGGTTCAGGGGCTAGTTCAGAAGCTAGTTAGCTTATTTACTGGCTAATCGTTGGTACTCAGCTGACCACGGGTTGTGGTCATCGGCTGTCCTTTGGCTCGAGAATCTATCGCCAGTTTTGTACGGCGCGGTGCAGCGCAGCGCGGCTCGGAGCGGAACATATCGGACCAATTTTTCTCTCCATGTCCCTGGATTTCGGCCGCTGGCTCTGGACGTCCATGCCTGGATCTCGCAGCTAGCTAGCTGCTATCCGTGTGACTATCGGCTTTCGTCGATTCCGGAGCTAACATCAATTGTTCCGGAGCTAGCCAGCTGAAGAGTTCCATCAATCACTCCTGGGCTGCAGTCACCTATCCGGACCCGTTTTGCTGCCTACGCGGAGCCCCACCGGGCCTTCACGGCTAGACTGCCGACGTTGTCTACCCGAGGGAACTGTCCGGCTGGCTCCTCCGGCGCAACGTTGCCTGGGCGCTCATCTGCGGCCTGCTAGCCGTTGGCTATCTTATCGGCTGCTATCTGAACAGACAATCGGACAATTTTTACTTTTATTGATTTATTTATTTTTCTTCTTGGGCCTCTATAACTATATCTATTGTTCTTATTTTTGTTGTTGTTGTGTGATTTGGATTCATCCCCTCTACCACACGGAAACCCACTAATCTACTGACGGAACGCAAGAGTTGGCTAATAACAGACCTCCATCTTATGCTAGCTTGCTCCTATGCTAGCTTGCTACCGATTTAGCTGTCTAAATCGCCGTGACCCCCAACCAACCTCTCCACTCACTGGACCCTTTTGATCACTCGACTGAGCATGCCTCTCCTTCATGTCAATATGCCTTGTCCATTGCTGTTCTGGTTAGTGTTTATTGGCTTATTTCACTGTAGAGCCTCTAGTCCTGCTCATTATACCTTATCCAACCTATTAGTTCCACCACCCACACATGCAATGACATCTCCTGGTTTCAATGATGTTTCTAGAGACAATATCTCTCTCTTCATCACTCAATACCTAGGTTTACCTCCACTGTATTCACATCCTACCTTACCTTTGTCTGTACATTATACCTTGATGCTATTTTATCGTCCCCAGAAACCTCCTTTTACTCTCTGTTCCAGACGTTCTAAACGACCAATTCTTATTGCTTTTAGCCGCACCCTTATTCTACTACTACTCTGTTCATCTGGCGATGTAGAGGTGAATCCAGGCCCTGCAGTGCCTAGCTCCACTCCTATTCCCCAGGCGCTCTCTTTTGTAACCGTAATAGCCTTGGTTTCATGCATGTTAACATTAGAAGCCTCCTCCCTAAGTTTGTTCTATTCACTGCTTTAGCACACTCTGCCAACCCGGATGTTCTAGCTGTGTCTGAATCCTGGCTTAGGAAGACCACCAAAAATTCAGACATTTTAATTCCAAACTACAACATTTTCAGACAAGATAGAACTGCCAAAGGGGGCGGTGTTGCAATCTACTGCAAAGATAGCCTGCAGAGTTCTGTCCTACTATCCAGGTCTGTACCCAAACAATTTGAACTTCTACTTTTAAAAATCCACCTCTCTAAAAACAAGTCTCTCACCGTTGCCGCCTGCTATAGACCACCCTCTGCCCCCAGCTGTGCTCTGGACACCATATGTGAACTGATTGCCCCCCATCTATCTTCAGAGCTTGTGCTGCTAGGCAACCTAAATTGGAACATGCTTAACACCCCAGCCATCCTACAATCTAAACTTGATGCCCTCAACCTCACACAAATTATCAATGAACATACCAGGTACCTCCCCAAAGCCTTAAACACGGGCACCCTCATAGATATCATCCTAACCAACTTGCCCTCTAAATGCACCTCTGCTGTTTTCAACCAAGATCTCAGCGATCACTGCCTCATTGCCTGCATCCGTAATGGGTCAGCGGTCAAACGACCTCCACTCATCACTGTAAAACGCTCCCTGAAACACTTCAGCGAGCAGGCCTTTCTAATCGACCTGGCCGGGGTATCCTGGAAGGATATTGATCTCATCTCGTCAGTAGAGGATGCCTGGATATTTTTTTTAAATGCCTTCCTAACCATCTTAAATAAACATGCCCCATTCAAGAAATTTAGAACCAGGAATAGATATAGCCCTTGGTTCTCCCCAGACCTGACTGCCCTTAACCAACACAAAAACATCCTATGGCGTTCTGCATTAGCATCGAACAGCCCCCGTGATATGCAGCTGTTCAGGGAAGCTAGAAACCATTATACACAGGCAGTTAGAAAAGCCAAGGCTAGCTTTTTCAAGCAGAAATTTGCTTCCTGCAACACTAACTCAAAAAAGTTATGGGACACTGTAAAGTCCATGGAGAATAAGAACCCCTCCTCCCAGCTGCCCACTGCACTGAAGATAGGAAACACTGTCACCACTGATAAATCCACCATAATTGAGAATTTCAATAAGCATTTTTCTACGGCTGGACATGCTTTCCACCTGGCTACTCCTACCCCGGTCAACAGCACTGCACCCCCCACAACAACTCGCCCAAGCCTTCCCCATTTCTCCTTCTCACAAATCTGCTCAGCTGATGTTCTGAATGAGCTGCAAAATCTGGACCCCTACAAATCAGCCGGGCTAGACAATCTGGACCCTTTCTTTCTAAAATTATCTGCCAAAATTGTTGCCACCCCTATTACTAGCCTGTTCAACCTCTCTTTCGTGTCGTCTGAGATTCCCAAAGATTGGAAAGCAGCTGCGGTCATCCCCCTCTTCAAAGGGGGTGACACTCTTGACCCAAACTGCTACAGACCTATATCTATCCTACCATGCCTTTCTAAGGTCTTCGAAAGCCAAGTCAACAAACAGATTACCGACCATTTCGAATCTCACCATACCTTCTCTGCTATGCAATCTGGTTTCAGAGCTGGTCATGGGTGCACCTCAGCCACGCTCAAGGTCCTAAATGATATCTTAACCGCCATCGATAAGAAACATTACTGTGCAGCCGTATTCATTGATCTGGCCAAGGCTTTCGACTCTGTCAATCACCACATCCTCATCGGCAGACTCGACAGCCTTGGTTTCTCAAATGATTGCCTCGCCTGGTTCACCAACTACTTCTCTGATAGAGTTCAGTGTGCCAAATCGGAGGGTCTCCTGTCCGGACCTCTGGCAGTCTCTATGGGGGTGCCACAGGGTTCAATTCTTGGACCGACTCTCTTCTCTGTATACATCAATGAGGTCACTCTTGCTGCTGGTGAGTCTCTGATCCAACTCTACGCAGACGACACCATTCTGTATACTTCTGGCCCTTCTTTGGACACTGTGTTAACAACCCTCCAGGCAAGCTTCAATGCCATACAACTCTCCTTCCATGGCCTCCAATTGCTCTTAAATACAAGTAAAACTAAATGCATGCTCTTCAACCGATCGCTACCTGTACCTACCCGCCTGTCCAACATTACTACTCTGGATGGCTCCGACTTAGAATACGTGGAAAACTACAAATACTTAGGTGTCTGGTTAGACTGTAAACTCTCCTTCCAGACCCACATCAAACATCTCCAATCCAAAGTTAAATCTAGAATTGGCTTCCTATTTCGCAAACAAAGCATCCTTCACTCATGCTGCCAAACATACCCTTGTAAAACTGACCATCCTACCAATCCTCGACTTTGGCGATGTCATTTACAAAATAGCCTCCAATACCCTACTCAACAAATTGGATGCAGTCTATCACAGTGCAATCCGTTTTGTCACCAAAGCCCCATATACTACCCACCATTGCGACCTGTACGCTCTCGTTGGCTGGCCCTCGCTTCATACTCGTCGCCAAACCCACTGGCTCCATGTCATCTACAAGACCCTGCTAGGTAAAGTCCCCCCTTATCTCAGCTCGCTGGTCACCATTGCATCTCCCACCTGTAGCACACGCTCCAGCAGGTATATCTCTCTAGTCACCCCCAAAACCAATTCTTTCTTTGGCCGCCTCTCCTTCCAGTTCTCTGCTGCCAATGACTGGAACGAACTACAAAAATCTCTGAAACTGGAAACACTTATCTCCCTCACTAGCTTTAAGCACCAACTGTCAGAGCAGCTCACAGATTACTGCACCTGTACATAGCCCACCTATAATTTAGCCCAAACAACTACCTCTTTCCCTACTGTATTTAATTTATTTATTTATTTTGCTCCTTTGCACCCCCATTATTTTTATTTCTACTTTGCACATTCTCCCATTGCAAATCTACCATTCCAGTGTTTTACTTGCTATATTGTATCTACTTTGCCACCATGGCCTTTTTGCCTTTACCTCCCTTATCTCACCTCATTTGCTCACATCGCATATAGACTTGTTTATACTGTATTATTGACTGTATGTTTGTTTTACTCCATGTGTAACTCTGTGTTGTTGTATGTGTCGAACTGCTTTGCTTTATCTTGGCCAGGTCGCAATTGTAAATGAGAACTTGTTCTCAACTTGCCTACCTGGTTAAATAAAGGTGAAATAAATATCACCCAAACCGCCTCGGTCAAGACTCCACTTGGAGTTGATTATATCACCCAAACAGCCTCGGTCAAGACTCCACTTGGAGTTGATTATATCACCCAAACAGCCTCGGTCAAGACTCCACTTGGAGTTGATTATATCACCCAAACAGCCTCGGTCAAGACTCCACTTGGACTTGGTGCGTGCGTATGTGTGTGTTTGTACAATGTCAGAAATTATTATAGACAGATACCAGGAGACCTCTGCTATAGGGTTATACACATATACCAGGAGACCACTGCTATAAGGTTTATAGACAGATACCAGGAGACCCCTGCTATAGGGTTTATAGACAGATACCAGGAGACCACTGCTATAGGGTTTATAGACAGATACCAGGATACCACTGCCTTAGGGTTTATACACAGATACCAGGAGACCACTGCCATAGGGTTTATAGACAGATACCAGGAGACCCCTGCCTTAGGGTTTATACACAGATACCAGGATACCCCTGCCATAGGGTTTATACACAGATACCAGGAGACCCCTGCCATAGGGTTTATACACAGATACCAGGAGACCACTGCCTTAGGGTTTATACACAGATACCAGGATACCCCTGCCATAGGGTTTATACACAGATACCAGGAGACCACTGCCTTAGGGTTTATACACAGATACCAGGATACCACTGCCTTAGGGTTATACACAGATCTGTTTAATACATTTCTGATTCAGGCTATAACACAAAAAAATGTAGAATAAGTCAAGGAGTCTGAATACTTTCTGAAGGCCGTGTACGTTCTGTTCCCGCCCTTTAGATCTCAGTTCATAGTTTGACAAAATAGACCGGCCGTATGTCCTTTCGAGGCAAATGCCAGATGGGCTGGTAAATGTTTTGCCCATATTAGGCCTGTCTAATTTAGGGGGTTTCGCAACAAATGTATAATTATCTGGCTAACAATGGTGGCATCGAGAAAAAATAATGGGCCAGTGTGTTAGAATGTCAGGGCCGATATCTGATCCCAGTCCGTCTCTGAACCGCATCCACCAAATATTCCATGATAGTAACATCCTGAATTGACAGTATCATCCTAATTTGCATAGTCACTAGAACTTCTCTCGTTGACAGGGCAACCATTCAAATTCCAAATCCTTCCTCCCATCTACAAACCCAGTCCCCCAACCACTCCACCAGACCAACCACTCCACCAGACCAACCACTACACCAGACCAACCACTCCACCAGACCAACCACTCCACCAGACCAACCACTACACCAGACCAACCACTCCACCAGACTAACCACTCCACCAGACCAACCATTACACCAGACCAACCACTCCACCAGACCAACCACTCCACCAGGCCAATCACTCCACCAGGCCAACCACTAAACCAGACCAACCACTCCACCAGACCAACCACTACACCAGGCCAACAACTAAACCAGACCAACCACTCCACCAGACCAACCATTACACCAGACCAACCACTCCACTAGACCAACCACTTCACCAGGCCAACCACTCCACCAGGCCAACCACTAAACCAGACCAACCACTCCACCAGACCAACCACTACACCAGACCAACAACTAAACCAGACCAACCACTCCACCTGACCAACCACTACACCAGGCCAACAACTAAACCAGACCAACCACTCCACCAGACCAACCACTCAACCAGACCAACCACTCCACCAGGCCAACCACTCAACCAGACCAACCACTCCACCAGGCCAACCACTCCACCAGGCCAATCACTCCACCAGACCAACCACTAAACCAGACCAACCACTAAACCAGACCAACCACTACACCAGACCAACCACTACACCAGACCAACCACTCCACCAGGCCAACCACTCCACCAGACCAACCACTCCACCAGACTAACCACTACACCAGACCAACCACTCCACCAGGCCAACCACTCAACCAGACCAACCACTCCACCAGGCCAACCACTCCACCAGGCCAATCACTCCACCAGACCAACCACTAAACCAGACCAACCACTAAACCAGACCAACCACTACACCAGACCAACCACTCCACCAGACCAACCACTCCACCAGGCCAACCACTCCACCAGACCAACCACTACACCAGACCAACCACTCCACCAGACCAACCACTCCACCAGACCAACCACTACACCAGACCAACCACTCCACCAGACTAACCACTCCACCAGACCAACCATTACACCAGACCAACCACTCCACCAGACCAACCACTCCACCAGGCCAACCACTCCACCAGGCCAACCACTAAACCAGACCAACCACTCCACCAGACCAACCACTACACCAGGCCAACAACTAAACCAGACCAACCACTCCACCAGACCAACCATTACACCAGACCAACCACTCCACTAGACCAACCACTCCACCAGGCCAACCACTCCACCAGGCCAACCACTAAACCAGACCAACCACTCCACCAGACCAACCACTACACCAGACCAACAACTAAACCAGACCAACCACTCCACCTGACCAACCACTACACCAGGCCAACAACTAAACCAGACCAACCACTCCACCAGACCAACCACTCAACCAGACCAACCACTCCACCAGGCCAACCACTCAACCAGACCAACCACTCCACCAGGCCAACCACTCCACCAGGCCAATCACTCCACCAGACCAACCACTAAACCAGACCAACCACTAAACCAGACCAACCACTACACCAGACCAACCACTACACCAGACCAACCACTCCACCAGGCCAACCACTACACCAGACCAACCACTCCACCAGACCAACCACTAAACCAGACCAACCACTACACCAGACCAACCACTCAAGCAAAAACTCCAATCTCAACCAGGCAAGATGACTTGTTGATTTAAAGACTTATTGATTAGATGACTTATTGATTAGATGACTTGTTGATTTAAAGACTTGTTGATTTATTTGACTTATTGATTTGATGACTTGTTGATTTAATGACTTATTGATTTATTTGACTTATTGATTTGATGACTTGTTGATTTAAAGACTTATTGATTAGATGACTTATTGATTAGATGACTTATTGATTTGATGACTTGTTGATTTAAAGACTTATTGATTTATTTGACTTATTGATTAGATGACTTGTTGATTTAATGACTTATTTCATGACTTAATTTAACCTTTTGTGAGATTGATTATTTTAAACTTGAGTGATATTTTAGTTCTGTGTTGACTTGAAAATAAACAAATCAAAGTATAAATATACATTTTCAACCAAAAATCAGGCTTTTTAACATGTTCATAGGAGCATCCTGAGCCAAAGAGGCAGTGTATACGCAAAGAATTCAGACTCCTTGACTTTTGTTACGTTACAGTGTTATTCTAAGGAACTGCATCACATGGCTACAGGTGTCACTACAGACCCGGGTTGGATCACAACCGGCCGTGATCGGGAGTCCCATAGGGCGGCGCACATTTGGCCCAGCGTCAGAGGAGGGTTTGGCCGGGGGGGTTTTACTGACTCATCGTGCTCTAGCGACTCCTGGTGGCGGTTTGTGCCAGTTTGGCTGAGCCTCAAGAATGACTGTTAACATTTAAATGAACAAATTATAAAATGTAAAAGTGAATAATTGCAAAGCACAATGGGTATTACTATCGACGTTGTTTCAGGGACGGAGCTCATGAGAATAATACCCAGCATTTTTATATTTATATTTAGTTAATTTAGCAGACACAGTGTGTGTGTGTGTGTGTGTGTGTGTGTGTGTGTGTGTGTGTGTGTGTGTGTGTGTGTGTGTGTGTGTGTGTGTGTGTGTATATGTGTGTGTATATGTGTGTGTGTGTATATGTGTGTGTTCATCCCTCCTCTCCCGGTGAGTGTGTGTGGAATTTAAAACAAAGCAATCAACCATATAAAGACCAGACAGAAGTGATATAAACAATCATTAGACAGTGTTAGATTGAAGTGATATAAACAATCATTAGACAGTGTTAGATTGAAGTGATATAAACAATCATTAGACAGCGTTAGATTGAAGTGATATAAACAATCATTAGACAGTGTTAGATTGAAGTGATATAAACATTCATTAGACAGTGTTAGATTGAAGTGATATAAACAATCATTAGACAGTGTTAGATTGCAGTATAGTTTAAACATTCATTAGACAGTGTTAGATTAACAGGGGTTATCTTCTGCAGTCAATACCATGCATTTCCATTCGTTTCTACAGCATTCTACAACTGTGTGTGTGTTTGACACAAGTGAACATGAATCAGTCAAATGATGCTCTACTCTTTGAGAAGTATTGACCAAGAACTGTTAGATGAAGAGATGACAGATGGAAAATGTTTTGACTCTGTGAAGATGGTTGTGATTGTGTTACTCTGGTGTGCATTTCTCAGCACCAGTACATTTTACAAGACTCTCATCAGGAGAACAATCAAGGTGTTGGGTTGAAATCAAGGTGTTGGGTTGAAATCAGGGTGCTGGGTTGAAATCAAGGTGTTGGGTTGAATTCAAGGTGTTGGGTTGAAATCAGGGTGCTGGGTTGAAATCAAGGTGTTGGGTTGAAATCAAGGTGTTGGGTTGAAATCAAGGTGTTGGGTTGAATTCAAGGTGTTGGGTTGAAATCAGGGTGCTGGGTTGA
This sequence comes from Oncorhynchus clarkii lewisi, assembly GCF_045791955.1. Taxonomy (NCBI): domain Eukaryota; kingdom Metazoa; phylum Chordata; class Actinopteri; order Salmoniformes; family Salmonidae; genus Oncorhynchus; species Oncorhynchus clarkii. Next base: position 2,414,523 of record NC_092156.1, read on the forward strand.
AATCAGGGTGCTGGGTTGATATCAGGGTGTTGGGTTGAAATCAAGGTGTTGGGTTGAAATCAAGGTGTTGGGTTGAATTCAAGGTGTTGGGTTGAAATCAGGGTGCTGGGTTGAAATCAGGGTGCTGGGTTGATATCAGGGTGTTGGGTTGATATCAGGGTGTTGGGTTGAAATGGGGACCCTGTTCATTCTCATATCTTATTCAAACATGGAGTCATCAAAACTCCTTCTCTCTACTATCCAGCCCCATTGGAGGGTTGGATAGAAGCAATATAGCATACACAGTCTTAGAAACCACCTTCTGGAGAGCCTTGCTTTTGTGGGTGGAGCAGTGTCCATAACAGGCTGTGATACAGCCCGACAGGATGCTCTTGATTGTGCATCTGTAAAAGTTTGTCAGGGTTTTGGGTGACAAGCCACATTTTTTCAGCCGCCTGAGGTTGAAGAGGCTGCTGTCCCGTTACCGGGAGAGATATGACAACAACCAGTGAAAGTGCAGGGCGCCATATTCAAAAGAACAGAAATCTCATAATTAAAATTCTTATATCGTTTTCAAGGTAGTCTTGTTGTTAATCCCACCACAGGGTCCGATTTTAAATAGGATTTACGGGGAAAGCACCACAAGTGATTATGTTAGGTCACCAACAACTCACTAAAATACACAGCCAATTTTACCAGCCAGAGCGAGAGAGAGAGAAAAAACACAAATAGAGATAAAATGAATCACTAACCTTTGATAATCTTCATTAGATGACACTCATAGGACTTCATGTTACACAATACATGTATGTTTTGTTTGATAAAGTTCATATTTATATCAGAAAATCTGAGTTTACATTGGCGCATTACATTCACTAGCTCCAGAAACATCCAGTGATTTTGCATAGCCACATCATTCAACAGAAATACTCATCATAAATGTAGATGATAATATAAGTTATACACATGGAATTATAGATATACCTCTCCTTAATGCAACCGCTGTGTCAGATTTCAAAAAAACTTTATGGAAAAAGAAACCCATGCAATAATCTGAGACGGCGCTCAGAAGTAAAAATCACCACAGCAACGACGGCGTCAACATAAACAAGAAATTACATGATACATTTTCCTTTACCTTTGATGATCTTCATCAGAAAGCACTCCAGGAATTCCAGGTCCACAATAAATGTTTGTTTTGTTCGAAAATGTCCGTTATTTATGTCCAAATACCTTCTTTTGTTAGCGAGTTTGGTATACATATCCAAATGCTAATTCTGGTCAGCGTTACATCAGACAAAACTTCAAAAAGGTATATTACAGGTCGAAGAAACATTTCAAACTAAGTACAGAATCGATCATTAGGATGTTTTTAACATATAGCTTCAATACAGTTCCAACCGGAGTACTCCTTCTTGTCTTCATGAGCAATGTGGGTACCATGAGGAATAAAAAGTGATTAGAAAATGCTTGATAGACACCTGACTGATTCTGCTATCATTCACTCCCACAACATCATAGAAGTCTCATTATAATTTCTATTGATGGTTGACATCTAGTGGAACCCCTAGGCAGTGCAACATCATTCCACCGGGGCGGCAGGGTAGCCTAGTTGTTAGAGCGTTGGACTAGTAACCGGAAGGTTGCAAGTTCAAACCCCCGAGCTGACAAGGTACAAATCTGTCGTTCTGCCCCTGAACAGGCAGTTAACCCACTGTTCCTACGCAGACATTGAAAATAAGAATTTGTTCTTAAACTGACTTGCCTAGTGAAATAAAGGTTAAAATATATATAAATCTCAAGGGGATTTCTTTGGGGACCCTGGTGAATACATACAAAGCTCAGATTTCTCACTTCATGTCTTGATTTCAAATCAGGATTTTGCCTGGCATATGAGTTCTATTATACTCACAGGCATCATTCAAACAGTTTTAGAAACTGTAGAGTGTTTTCTATCCAATACTACTGATAATATGCATCTATTAGCAACTGAGGCTGAGGAGCAGTTGCTACTCAATACTGCCCCTCAGCCATAAAAAGTTAAGAACAAATTCTTATTTACAATGACGGCCTAGGAACAGTGAGTTAACTGTCTTATTACACCATGAATTGTTAATCATGAAGCATTTACCCCCACGCTTCCTCTTCCTAAAGAGGTTTTTTATCTCTGTCGGCGCGATGCATGGAGAAGCCGGGTGGCTGAACCGACTCCGACAACATAACCCGAGAGAGCCATGTTTCCGTGAAACAGAGAATGTTACAATCTCTGATGTCTCTCTGGAAGGCAACCCTTGCTCGATTTTCGTCTACCTTGTTGTCAAGAGACTGGACATTGGAGAGTAGTATATTCGGGAGCAGTGTGCACGTCTACGGAGTGTCGTGGAAATGTCCTGTTTTACCAAATCATGAGAGAGCAAACCACACACAAGTCAGAGTTATCATAAAGTCCATCTTTAATTATATGAGCTTCACCGTAGCCCTGTGACTCTCAGATCAATTCAGTGTCTATAAATGAATTCTCTGAGAGTCCTTACACATTGCAACTGTTGATCCTTTATAGCAAAGACACACATAGCCAGACAGCATTGGCTATAAATTATCGTTCAGTTTGGTCTCCTAAACTAAGTTTTTATCTCGTTCTTGGTACCACTTAGAACCAAAAACATTACCTCATCTAATGGCATATATCAAATACACTCCCTCCTGGACAAGCTTACAGAGAGACGTAACTGGCACACAGACATTGTGGAGCCACCTAACTGGTTCCCCATTAATCACACCATCCCCTCACATGGTTTAGGAATAGATTACAGACACATTCACAGATAAGACTAACCCGACCTCTCCGCTCTCTGGGCCCCAAGTAACTTTATCCACATAAGCATGCTTATGACAATTAATAAAACATCTTATTTATAAATGTTACCTAAAGGATTCTGATTCTGCCACGACAGGAGTGCACGTCTACAGACCAGATGGCCGCTCCATCAGCCCCTTCTGCGGCGCCGTTGTTTTGGGTCTCCGGCTGGGATCCGATCCGTTGTCCTGGGTGGTGGTCCAAACAGAGGATCCGCTTCAGGAAAGTCATATTCCTGGTCGTAATGTTGGTAAGTTGACATTGCTCTTATATCCAATAGTTCCTCCCGGCTGTATGTAATAAGACTTCAGATTTCCCGGGGTAACAATGTAAGAAATAGTAAATTAAAAAAACTAAATACTGCATAGTTTCCTATGGACTCGAAGCGAGGCGACCATCTCTCCAGCCTTTCTTTGATCGAGGATATGCCGGGCAAATAACAGGTGACATTTTGAATGAATATGTGTGTGTCACAGAAAATAAAAGAGAGGAAGGGAAGGGAGCTCTTTATAACACAAGAGCTTGGAATTTAATGAGTCGTGTAGTCTGCTATAAACAATAGGTGGGTAGTCTGCTATAAACAATAGGTGGGTAGTCTGCTATAAACAATAGGTGGGTAGTCTGCTGTAAACAATAGGTGGGTAGTCTGCTATAAACAGTAGCTGGGTAGTCTGCTGTAAACAATAGGTGGGTAGTCTGCTATAAACAATAGGTGGGTAGTCTGCTATAAACAATAGGTGGGTAGTCTGCTGTAAACAATAGGTGGGTAGTCTGCTGTAAACAATAGGTGGGTAGTCTGCTATAAACAATAGGTGGGTAGTCTGCTGTAAACAATAGGTGGGTAGTCTGCTATAAACAATAGGTGGGTAGTCTGCTGTAAACAATAGGTGGGTAGTCTGCTATAAACAATAGGTGGGTAGTCTGCTGTAAACAATAGGTGGGTAGTCTGCTGTAAACAATAGGTGGGTAGTCTGCTATAAACAATAGGTGGGTAGTCTGCTGTAAACAATAGGTGGGTAGTCTGCTGTAAACAATAGGTGGGTAGTCTGCTGTAAACAATAGGTGGGTAGTCTGCTATAAACAATAGGTGGGTAGTCTGCTATAAACAATAGGTGGGTAGTCTGCTGTAAACAATAGGTGGGTAGTCTGCTGTAAACAATAGGTGGGTAGTCTGCTATAAACAATAGGTGGGTAGTCTGCTGTAAACAATAGGTGGGTAGTCTGCTGTAAACAATAGGTGGGTAGTCTGCTATAAACAATAGGTGGGTAGTCTGCTGTAAACAATAGGTGGGTAGTCTGCTGTAAACAATAGGTGGGTAGTCTGCTATAAACAATAGGTGGGTAGTCTGCTGTAAACAATAGGTGGGTAGTCTGCTGTAAACAATAGGTGGGTAGTCTGCTATAAACAATAGGTGGGTAGTCTGCTGTAAACAATAGGTGGGTAGTCTGCTATAAACAATAGGTGGGTAGTCTGCTGTAAACAATAGGTGGGTAGTCTGCTATAAACAATAGGTGGTAGTCTGCTGTAAACAATAGGTGGGTAGTCTGCTATAAACAATAGGTGGGTAGTCTGCTGTAAACAATAGGTGGGTAGTCTGCTATAAACAATAGGTGGGTAGTCTGCTATAAACAATAGGTGGGTAGTCTGCTATAAACAATAGGTGTGTAGTCTGCTATAAACAATAGGTGTGTAGTCTGCTGTAAACAATAGGTGGGTAGTCTGCTATAAACAATAGGTGGTAGTCTGCTGTAAACAATAGGTGGTAGTCTGCTATAAACAATAGGTGGGTAGTCTGCTATAAACAATAGGTGGTAGTCTGCTGTAAACAATAGGTGGGTAGTCTGCTATAAACAATAGGTGGGTAGTCTGCTATAAACAATAGGTGGTAGTCTGCTATAAACAATAGGTGGTAGTCTGCTATAAACAATAGGTGGGTAGTCTGCTGTAAACAATAGGTGGTAGTCTGCTATAAACAATAGGTGGGTAGTCTGCTATAAACAATAGGTGGGTAGTCTGCTATAAACAATAGGTGGGTAGTCTGCTATAAACAATAGGTGGGTAGTCTGCTATAAACAATAGGTGAGTAGTCTGCTGTAAACAATAGGTGGGTAGTCTGCTATAAACAATAGGTGGGTAGTCTGCTATAAACAATAGGTGAGTAGTCTGCTATAAACAATAGGTGGGTAGTCTGCTGTAAACAATAGGTGGGTAGTCTGCTGTAAACAATAGGTGGGTAGTCTGCTGTAAACAATAGGTGGTAGTCTGATATAAACAATAGGTGGGTAGTCAGATATAAACAATATGTGGGTAGTCTGCTATAAACAATAGGTGGGTAGTCTGCTATAAACAATAGGTGGGTAGTCAGATATAAACAATAGGTGTGTAGTCTGCTGTAAACAATAGGTGGGTAGTCTGCTGTAAACAATAGGTGGTAGTCTGCTGTAAACAATAGGTGGGTAGTCAGATATAAACAATAGGTGGGTAGTCTGCTATAAACAATAGGTGGGTAGTCAGATATAAACAATAGGTGGGTAGTCAGATATAAACAATAGGTGGGTAGTCAGATATAAACAATAGGTGGGTAGTCAGATATAAACAGTAGGTTGGTAGTCTGCTATAAACAATAGGTGGGTAGTCTGCTATAAACAATAGGTGGGTAGTCTGCTGTAAACAATAGGTGGGTAGTCTGCTGTAAACAATAGGTGGTAGTCTGCTATAAACAATAGGTGTGTAGTCTGCTGTAAACAATAGGTGGGTAGTCTGCTGTAAACAATAGGTGGGTAGTCTGCTGTAAACAATAGGTGGTAGTCTGCTATAAACAATAGGTGGGTAGTCAGATATAAACAATAGGTGGGTAGTCTGCTATAAACAATAGGTGGGTAGTCAGATATAAACAATAGGTGGGTAGTCAGATATAAACAATAGGTGGGTAGTCAGATATAAACAATAGGTGGTTAGTCTGATATAAACAGTAGGTTGGTAGTCTGATATAAACAATAGGTGGTTAGTCTGATATAAACAGTAGGTTGGTAGTCTGATATAAACAATAGGTGGTTAGTCTGATATAAACAATAGGTTGGTAGTCTGATATAAACAATAGGTGGTTAGTCTGATATAAACAATAGGTTGGTAGTCTGCTATAAACAATAGGTGGTTAGTCTGATATAAACAGTAGGTTGGTAGTCTGATATAAACAATAGGTGGGTAGTCTGCTATAAACAATAGGTGGGTAGTCAGATATAAACAATAGGTGGGTAGTCAGATATAAACAATAGGTGGGTAGTCAGATATAAACAATAGGTGGTTAGTCTGATATAAACAGTAGGTTGGTAGTCTGATATAAACAATAGGTGGTTAGTCTGATATAAACAGTAGGTTGGTAGTCTGATATAAACAATAGGTGGTTAGTCTGATATAAACAATAGGTTGGTAGTCTGATATAAACAATAGGTGGTTAGTCTGATATAAACAATAGGTTGGTAGTCTGCTATAAACAATAGGTGGGTAGTCAGATATAAACAATAGGTGGGTAGTCAGATATAAACAATAGGTGGGTAGTCAGATATAAACAATAGGTGGGTAGTCAGATATAAACAATAGGTGGTTAGTCTGATATAAACAGTAGGTTGGTAGTCTGATATAAACAATAGGTGGTTAGTCTGATATAAACAATAGGTTGGTAGTCTGATATAAACAATAGGTGGTTAGTCTGATATAAACAATAGGTTGGTAGTCTGATATAAACAATAGGTGGTTAGTCTGATATAAACAATAGGTGGTTAGTCTGATATAAACAATAGGTGGTTAGTCTGATATAAACAATAGGTTGGTAGTCTGATATAAACAATAGGTGGTTAGTCTGATATAAACAATAGGTGGTTAGTCTGATATAAACAATAGGTGGTTAGTCTGATATAAACAGTAGGTGGTTAGTCTGATATAAACAGTAGGTGGTTAGTCTGATATAAACAGTAGGTTGGTAGTCTGATATAAACAGTAGGTTGGTAGTCTGATATAAACAGTAGGTGGTTAGTCTGATATAAACAGTAGGTTGGTAGTCTGATATAAACAGTAGGTTGGTAGTCTGATATAAACAGTAGGTGGTTAGTCTGATATAAACAGTAGGTTGGTAGTCTGATATAAACAATAGGTGGTTAGTCTGATATAAACAGTAGGTGGTTAGTCTGATATAAACAATAGGTGTGTAGTCTGATATAAACAGTAGGTTGGTAGTCTGATATAAACAATAGGTGGTTAGTCTGATATAAACAGTAGGTTGGTAGTCTGATATAAACAGTAGGTGGTTAGTCTGATATAAACAGTAGGTTGGTAGTCTGATATAAACAATAGGTGTGTAGTCTGATATAAACAGTAGGTTGGTAGTCTGATATAAACAATAGGTGGTTAGTCTGATATAAACAGTAGGTTGGTAGTCTGATATAAACAGTAGGTGGTTAGTCTGATATAAACAGTAGGTTGGTAGTCTGATATAAACAATAGGTGGTTAGTCTGATATAAACAGTAGGTGGTTAGTCTGATATAAACAGTAGGTTGGTAGTCTGATATAAACAGTAGGTTGGTAGTCTGATATAAACAGTAGGTGGTTAGTCTGATATAAACAGTAGGTTGGTAGTCTGATATAAACAGTAGGTTGGTAGTCTGATATAAACAGTAGGTGGTTAGTCTGATATAAACAGTAGGTTGGTAGTCTGATATAAACAATAGGTGGTTAGTCTGATATAAACAGTAGGTGGTTAGTCTGATATAAACAATAGGTGTGTAGTCTGATATAAACAATAGGTGGTTAGTCTGATATAAACAGTAGGTTGGTAGTCTGATATAAACAGTAGGTGGTTAGTCTGATATAAACAGTAGGTTGGTAGTCTGATATAAACAATAGGTGGTTAGTCTGATATAAACAGTAGGTTGGTAGTCTGATATAAACAATAGGTGGTTAGTCTGATATAAACAGTAGGTTGGTAGTCTGATATAAACAGTAGGTGGTTAGTCTGATATAAACAGTAGGTTGGTAGTCTGATATAAACAATAGGTGGTTAGTCTGATATAAACAGTAGGTTGGTAGTCTGATATAAACAATAGGTGGTTAGTCAGTAGGTTGGTAGTCTGATATAAACAATAGGTGGTTAGTCTGATATAAACAGTAGGTTGGTAGTCTGATATAAACAATAGGTGGTTAGTCTGATATAAACAGTAGGTTGGTAGTCTGATATAAACAGTAGGTTGGTAGTCTGATATAAACAGTAGGTGGTTAGTCTGATATAAACAGTAGGTTGGTAGTCTGATATAAACAGTAGGTTGGTAGTCTGATATAAACAGTAGGTTGGTAGTCTGATATAAACAGTAGGTTGGTAGTCTGATATAAACAGTAGGTTGGTAGTCTGATATAAACAGTAGGTTGGTAGTCTGATATAAACAGTAGGTTGGTAGTCTGATATAAACAGTAGGTTGGTAGTCTGATATAAACAGTAGGTTGGTAGTCTGATATAAACAGTAGGTTGGTAGTCTGATATAAACAGTAGGTTGGTAGTCTGATATAAACAGTAGGTTGGTAGTCTGATATAAACAGTAGGTTGGTAGTCTGATATAAACAGTAGGTTGGTAGTCTGATATAAACAGTAGGTTGGTAGTCTGATATAAACAGTAGGTTGGTAGTCTGATATAAACAATAGGTGGTTAGTCTGATATAAACAATAGGTTGGTAGTCTGATATAAACAATAGGTGGTTAGTCTGATATAAACAATAGGTGGTTAGTCTGATATAAACAATAGGTGGTTAGTCTGATATAAACAATAGGTGGTAGTCTGATATAAACAGTAGGTTGGTAGTCTGATATAAACAATAGGTGGTTAGTCTGATATAAACAATAGGTGGTAGTCTGATATAAACAGTAGGTTGGTAGTCTGATATAAACAATAGGTGGTTAGTCTGATATAAACAGTAGGTTGGTAGTCTGATATAAACAGTAGGTTGGTAGTCTGATATAAACAATAGGTGGTTAGTCTGATATAAACAGTAGGTTGGTAGTCTGATATAAACAGTAGGTGGTTAGTCTGATATAAACAGTAGGTTGGTAGTCTGATATAAACAGTAGGTGGGTAGTCTGATATAAACAGTAGGTTGGTAGTCTGATAAACAGTAAGTCTGATATAAACAGTAGGTTGGTAGTCTGATATAAACAGTAGGTGGGTAGTCTGATATAAACAATAGGTGGTTAGTCTGATATAAACAATAGGTGGTTAGTCTGATATAAACAGTAGGTGGGTAGTCTGTTATAAACAGTAGGTTGGTAGTCTGATATAAACAGTAGGTTGGTAGTCTGATATAAACAATAGGTTGGTAGTCTGATATAAACAGTAGGTTGGTAGTCTGATATAAACAGTAGGTTGGTAGTCTGATATAAACAGTAGGTGGTTAGTCTGATATAAACAGTAGGTTGGTAGTCTGATATAAACAGTAGGTTGGTAGTCTGATATAAACAGTAGGTTGGTAGTCTGATATAAACAGTAGGTTGGTAGTCTGATATAAACAGTAGGTTGGTAGTCTGATATAAACAGTAGGTTGGTAGTCTGATATAAACAGTAGGTTGGTAGTCTGATATAAACAGTAGGTTGGTAGTCTGATATAAACAGTAGGTTGGTAGTCTGATATAAACAGTAGGTTGGTAGTCTGATATAAACAGTAGGTTGGTAGTCTGATATAAACAGTAGGTTGGTAGTCTGATATAAACAGTAGGTTGGTAGTCTGATATAAACAGTAGGTTGGTAGTCTGATATAAACAGTAGGTTGGTAGTCTGATATAAACAATAGGTGGTTAGTCTGATATAAACAATAGGTTGGTAGTCTGATATAAACAATAGGTGGTTAGTCTGATATAAACAATAGGTGGTTAGTCTGATATAAACAATAGGTGGTTAGTCTGATATAAACAATAGGTGGTAGTCTGATATAAACAGTAGGTTGGTAGTCTGATATAAACAATAGGTGGTTAGTCTGATATAAACAATAGGTGGTAGTCTGATATAAACAGTAGGTTGGTAGTCTGATATAAACAATAGGTGGTTAGTCTGATATAAACAGTAGGTTGGTAGTCTGATATAAACAGTAGGTTGGTAGTCTGATATAAACAATAGGTGGTTAGTCTGATATAAACAGTAGGTTGGTAGTCTGATATAAACAGTAGGTGGGTAGTCTGATATAAACAGTAGGTTGGTAGTCTGATATAAACAGTAGGTTGGTAGTCTGATATAAACAGTAGGTGGGTAGTCTGATATAAACAATAGGTGGTTAGTCTGATATAAACAATAGGTGGTTAGTCTGATATAAACAGTAGGTGGGTAGTCTGATATAAACAGTAGGTTGGTAGTCTGATATAAACAGTAGGTTGGTAGTCTGATATAAACAGTAGGTTGGTAGTCTGATATAAACAGTAGGTTGGTAGTCTGATATAAACAGTAGGTTGGTAGTCTGATATAAACAGTAGGTTGGTAGTCTGATATAAACAGTAGGTTGGTAGTCTGATATAAACAGTAGGTTGGTAGTCTGATATAAACAGTAGGTTGGTAGTCTGATATAAACAGTAGGTTGGTAGTCTGATATAAACAGTAGGTTGGTAGTCTGATATAAACAGTAGGTTGGTAGTCTGATATAAACAGTAGGTTGGTAGTCTGATATAAACAGTAGGTTGGTAGTCTGATATAAACAGTAGGTTGGTAGTCTGATATAAACAGTAGGTTGGTAGTCTGATATAAACAGTAGGTTGGTAGTCTGATATAAACAGTAGGTTGGTAGTCTGATATAAACAATAGGTGGTTAGTCTGATATAAACAGTAGGTGGGTAGTCTGATATAAACAGTAGGTTGGTAGTCTGATATAAACAATAGGTGGTTAGTCTGATATAAACAGTAGGTTGGTAGTCTGATATAAACAATAGGTTGGTAGTCTGATATAAACAATAGGTGGTTAGTCTGATATAAACAGTAGGTTGGTAGTCTGATATAAACAATAGGTGGTTAGTCTGATATAAACAGTAGGTTGGTAGTCTGATATAAACAATAGGTTGGTAGTCTGATATAAACAGTAGGTTGGTAGTCTGATATAAACAGTAGGTTGGTAGTCTGATATAAACAATAGGTTGGTAGTCTGATATAAACAGTAGGTTGGTAGTCTGATATAAACAGTAGGTTGGTAGTCTGATATAAACAGTAGGTTGGTAGTCTGATATAAACAGTAGGTTGGTAGTCTGATATAAACAGTAGGTTGGTAGTCTGATATAAACAGTAGGTTGGTAGTCTGATATAAACAGTAGGTTGGTAGTCTGATATAAACAGTAGGTTGTTAGTCTGATATAAACAATAGGTGGTTAGTCTGATATAAACAGTAGGTTGGTAGTCTGATATAAACAATAGGTGGTTAGTCTGATATAAACAGTAGGATGGTAGTCTGATATAAACAATAGGTTGGTAGTCTGATATAAACAATAGGTGGTTAGTCTGATATAAACAGTAGGTTGGTAGTCTGATATAAACAATAGGTGGTTAGTCTGATATAAACAGTAGGTTGGTAGTCTGATATAAACAATAGGTTGGTAGTCTGATATAAACAGTAGGTTGGTAGTCTGATATAAACAGTAGGTTGGTAGTCTGATATAAACAATAGGTTGGTAGTCTGATATAAACAGTAGGTTGGTAGTCTGATATAAACAGTAGGTTGGTAGTCTGATATAAACAGTAGGTTGGTAGTCTGATATAAACAGTAGGTTGGTAGTCTGATATAAACAGTAGGTTGGTAGTCTGATATAAACAGTAGGTTGGTAGTCTGATATAAACAGTAGGTTGGTAGTCTGATATAAACAGTAGGTTGTTAGTCTGATATAAACAATAGGTGGTTAGTCTGATATAAACAGTAGGTTGGTAGTCTGATATAAACAGTAGGTGGGTAGTCTGATATAAACAGTAGGTTGGTAGTCTGATATAAACAGTAGGTTGGTAGTCTGATATAAACAGTAGGTTGGTAGTCTGATATAAACAATAGGTGGTTAGTCTGATATAAACAGTAGGTGGTTAGTCTGATATAAACAGTAGGTTGGTAGTCTGATATAAACAATAGGTGGTTAGTCTGATATAAACAGTAGGTTGGTAGTCTGATATAAACAGTAGGTGGTTAGTCTGATATAAACAGTAGGTGGTTAGTCTGATATAAACAGTAGGTGGTTAGTCTGATATAAACAGTAGGTTGGTAGTCTGATATAAACAATAGGTGGTTAGTCTGATATAAACAGTAGGTTGGTAGTCTGATATAAACAATAGGTGGTTAGTCTGATATAAACAGTAGGTTGGTAGTCTGATATAAACAGTAGGTGGTTAGTCTGATATAAACAGTAGGTTGGTAGTCTGATATAAACAATAGGTGGTTAGTCTGATATAAACAGTAGGTTGGTAGTCTGATATAAACAGTAGGTGGTTAGTCTGATATAAACAGTAGGTGGTTAGTCTGATATAAACAGTAGGTGGTTAGTCTGATATAAACAGTAGGTTGGTAGTCTGATATAAACAATAGGTGGTTAGTCTGATATAAACAGTAGGTTGGTAGTCTGATATAAACAATAGGTGGTTAGTCTGATATAAACAGTAGGTTGGTAGTCTGATATAAACAATAGGTGGTTAGTCTGATATAAACAGTAGGTTGGTAGTCTGATATAAACAATAGGTGGTTAGTCTGATATAAACAGTAGGTGGTTAGTCTGATATAAACAGTAGGTTGGTAGTCTGATATAAACAGTAGGTTGGTAGTCAGATATAAACAGTAGGTTGGTAGTCAGATATAAACAGTAGGTTGGTAGTCAGATATAAACAGTAGGTTGGTAGTCTGATATAAACAGTAGGTTGGTAGTCGGATATAAACAGTAGGTTGGTAGTCAGATATAAACAGTAGGTTGGTAGTCTCTGGTCTCTGGTCTCAGTGAAAAAAGGAACTTTCAATGTAAACTGCATTTACCTGAGTTTACCTGAGTTTACCTGAGTTTACCTGAGTTTACCTGAGTTGACTTTCCACTGGTTTTATTCTAATGGAGTTGATAGTGACAACCATCCCCATCCACCCTCTATACTTGTAGTGGCTTCCTTTCCTCTTGACCATAGCCGCTGCCCAAGCCTGAGGCGGGGTTGTTTGGTACCATACAGTCCACACTCAGGGTTTCCAAACGGCCAAACATTCAATGACATCCAGGGACATGGTGCAACAAAAATGTTTATTCTTCTAATATCTAACAAATAAATGATTCTCCAATCAACCTAATGCATAGAATACTTGATATGGAAAATACATATTATGACCTGTCTGTATGTCTGTATGTCTGTATGTCTGTATGGTCAAAAAACTATACCGCTCCCGCATCTAGCAAGGACTCCCTCCCCCGAAGGCCCAACTTCCTGCCTTTATACTAACACACTTACCACAATACAATGAACAGGCAAGAGGGGGGGCCAAAAACTGAGTTACACTAACAACAAATGAATATATCTCAATCAGGTAAATATACATCATAAAGGTACCTAATATTTCATCATGTACATTAATATTTAATATATTTACACAAATATACATGGAGCTCCATATGTTCAGTCTTTTATACAAATATGTCCAAATCGGCTCTAACACTACTAATTAAGATGCTAGTTGACACATAGCTTGACCTAGGAACTGTGAAATAGGTTTGAAACATAGCCCTCCCTTTCCTCTGTTTTACACAACTGTTCACGGATAGTTCCACAATGCAAATATTTACTAAGAAAATATTAGTTTAGTGTTTTCTTTCAGATGAGAAACACATAGGGCTTTTGTCAAGTTTGTCCTCCCTCCTCTGTCCTCTGTCCTCCCTCCTCTGTCCTCTGTCCTCCCTCCTCCGTCTTGCATCCTCGACTCCTTCCTCATCTCTCCTCCATCCTCCGTTCTCCCTCCTGCCTCCTTTTGTCATGCTGACATGAATTGACCAGGTCAATAAATTCTTAAAAAGAAATCACACATTTTAACCTTAAACATATTACACAATGCCATTTTGAGAATAATTACCCCTGAGACAACCAACCCCTGAGACAACCAACCCCTGAGACAACCAACCCCTGAGACAACCAACCCCTGAGACAACCAACCCCTGAGACAAAGAACCCCTGAGACAACCAACCCCTGAGACAACCAACCCCTGAGACAACCAACCCCTGAGACAACCAACCCCTGAGACAACCAACCCCTGAGACAACCAACCCCTGAGACAAAGAACCCCTGAGACAACCAACCCCTGAGACAACCAACCCCTGAGACAAAGAACCCCTGAGACAAAGAACCCCTGAGACAACCAACCCCTGAGACAACCAACCCCTGAGACAAAGAACCCTGGTCTCCCCTAATATTAAAAGGCAGGACCACCAACTACTGGAGTACTCGCAGTATTCAGCATAATGGAAGACCCTAACTCTGTGTACTGACATGACTCTACCACTAGAGGGAGACCTCCTCACTGTATTCAGCATAATGGAAGACCCTAACTCCATGTACTGGCATGACTTTACCACTAGAGGGAGTTCCTGGTTACTGGTTACTTTTCACTTTCTATCCTTTGCTTTCTTCCTCCCCTTCCCTATAGAAATTGTTTGAGAGGGAAAAAAAGAAAAAAAAGACAGAGAGAAGAGAGAAAGAAAGAGAGAGATCCTGGAGTGTTTCCATCTGGATGTGGCCTGATAGAGAAAGGAAGGAGAAGGAGGACAAGAAATATACAGAAGACAGATGAAGGAGAACATGAAGAGAGTTTAGAGGGAAGACAAGGAGAGAAGAAGGAGAGATGAAGGAGAAAGGGAAGAGAGTTTAGAGAGGGAAGACAAGGAGAGAAGGAGAGATGAAGGAGAAAGGGAAGCATGGGGAAGAGAGAGTATTATCTCTGGAGCCAGGTGGGAGAGTGGAGGAGAGGGGGAGAGAGGAGAAGGGGAGAGAGGGGAGAGGAAGAGAGAGAGGAAAGAAGAGGAGAGGAGGAGAGGAGAAGGAGAGGAGGAGGAGAGGAGAGAGAGGAGGAGGAGAGGAGAAGAGGGGAAGAGGAGGAAAGAGAGGAGGAGGAGTGGAGGAGAGGAGAGAGAAAGAGGAGGAGGGGAGGAGAGGAAGAAAGGTGGAGAGTGGAGGAGAGGAGAGGAGAGGAGGGGAGGGGAGGGGGAGAGGAGAGGAGGGGAGAGGAGGAAAGGGGGAGAGTGGAGGGGAGGGGAGGGGAGGGCAGGGGAGGGGAGGGGGAGAGTGTAGGAGAGGAGAGGAGAGGAGAGGAGGAAAGGGGGAGTGAGGAGAGGAGAGGAGAGGAGGAAAGGGGGAGAGTGGAGGAGAGGAGAGGAGAGGAGGAAAGGGGAGGGGAGGGGAGGGGAGGGGGAGAGTGGAGAGAATTGGGGATACAGGAGAAGAAAGCTAGAAGGCTTGTCTGAGGGGTTGGAGGTTGGAGTTGGGAGGAAATACAAAAATACTGTGAGGGTGTGACTATCTGACTGTTAAGTTAGACAAAGCGTTTGAGTTGCCGCAGGCTGTGTGTGTGCAGGCCGTGTGTGTGCAGGTGTTTGGCTGCAGCCAAATTATTTGACTACCCTCAGAGCAGGTACTCAGGTGTGGACGCAGCCCGACTGCTCTAGCTCTAGAATAGAACGGCTGGAGGTCCCAGAGGAGAGGTTGGAATGGCTGGAGGTCCCAGAGGAGAGGTTGGAATGGCTGGAGGTCCCTGAGGAGAGGTTGGCGGTCCCTGAGGAGAGGTTGGAGGTCCCTGAGGAGAGGTTTGGAATGGCTGGAGGTCCCTGAGGAGAGGTTGGCGGTCCCTGAGGAGAGGTTGGAGGTCCCTGAGGAGAGGTTTGGAATGGCTGGAGGCCCCTGAGGAGAGGTTGGGGGTCCCTGAGGAGAGGTTGGGGGTCCCTGAGGAGAGGTTGGGGTTCCTGAGGAGAGGTTGGGGGTCCCTGAGGAGAGGTTGGGGTTCCTGAGGAGAGGTTGGGGGTCCCTGAGGAGAGGTTTGGAATGGCTGGAGGTCCCTGAGGAGAGGTTGGGGGTCCCTGAGGAGAGGTTGGGGTTCCTGAGGAAAGGTTGGGGGTCCCTGAGGAGAGGTTAGAGGTCCCTGAGGAGAGGTTTGAAAACCCCTGACTTAGAGAGACAAAGATGGATGTCTTGTCATTCTGTGTTCACTGCAGTCTGTCCTGAGAGAGCGGAAGAAAGGGAGGGGGAGGTGGAAGAGAGAATGTGAGAGGAAGGAAAAGGGAGCAGAGAGGGAGAGAAAAGAGGCGAGGTGGATAGAAGGAAAGGCAGGTATAGATGGTAGGTAGGAGACTGTCAGACTGTCAGAGTCATGATAACTCATGGTGTTATCTCACAAGTCTTGAAGACCACTTCAGCTTCCCTTCTGGTCTATATGGTCAGATACAGAAAGAAAAATACATTGTATTTTGTCTCTAACTTTTATTTTGTATTTTTGCTGCTGGTCTTGTCATGCAAGGCTCCTTTAAAAAATACATTTTGGTCTCAATGGGACTCACTGCCAAAATAAAGATACAAAAAATAAATGATCCATCTGAAACAGACAGCTTCACTTCTGGTACAGTAACTATACTGTTAGTGAAAGGCTTGGAGACACTGGGATGACAGGCTGAGACAGCTATGAACAGAAAGAATAATCGGTCTTACCGTCGTAGTCATTACGTACGCCTCTCAGATATGTACAGTAGGCGGGAGTCCCAAATGGCATCCGGACTCATTGAGCTCTGGTCAAAAGTAGGGGGTGGGAAGGGTGAGTAGAGGGAGAGGTATAGGGAGAGAGATGTAGAGGGAGGGAGAGAGAGGTAGAGAAAGGGAGAGAGAGGGAGAGGTAGAGGGAGGGAGAGGGAGGGAGAGAGAGAGAGAGACTCTCATATCTACTGAGTGAAATTCCACAGTGATCCATCACAGCAGCAATATGTGTGACCTGTTGCCACAAGAAAAGGGCAACCAGTGAAGAACAAACACCATTGTAAATACAACCCATATTTATGCTTATTTATTTTCCCTTGTGTACTTTAACCATTTGTACATTGTTACAACACTATATATAAATATATATATAATATGACATTTGTAATGTATTTATTGTTTTGAAACTTCTGTATGTATAATGTTTACTGTTAATTTTTATTGTTTATTTCACTTTTGTATATTATCTACCTCACTTGCTAAGGCAATGTTAACACATGTTTCCCATGCCAATAAAGCCTTTGAATTGAATTGAATTGAATTGATTTGAATTGAGAGAGAGAGAGAGAGAGAGAGAGAGAGAGAGAGAGAGAGAGAGAGAGAGAGAGAGAGAGAGAGAGACAGAGAGAGAGACAGAGAGAGAGAGGTGAGATTGAGAGAGAGAGAGAGAGAGAGAGAGAGAGAGGTGAGATTGAGAGAGACAGAGAGAGAGAGAGAGAGAGGGAGAGAGAGTTGAGATTGAGAGAGTTAAATAAGGAGGGGGGTGGTGTAAAGAGAGTACTGGTATAAAACCTCCCACTCCTGTGAGCGCTCCCATTTCTCCTGTGCATTTTGGAGAGGAGTGAGTGTGTGTGACCTACTCTGGAGAGAAACAGACAGAGACGACCCGAGGATGAAGCTAGTGTTTGTGGCTGTGTTAGCGCTCTGTACGCTCAGCTCTGTGGATAGAGTGGATTCTTCAGCCTACGACAAGATAGTGACACACAGTCGTATCCGGGCCAGACTCCAGGGGTAAGGAGCATGATGGGGACAGGGTGGGAGACACAGAGAGATGGAGAGAGATGGAGGACATGGGGTTAAACGGAACAGGGGGGTATGGGGATAGAAAGAGATGGGGGCAGTGGGACAGAGAGAAAGAGCGATAGGGGACAGGGAGAGATGGAGAGAGAGAGAGAGAGAGAGAGAGAGAGCGATAGGGGACAGGGAGAGATGGAGAGATGGAGAGAGAGAGCAATAGGGGACAGGAGAGATGGAGAGATAGAGCGATAGGGGATAGGGAGAGATGGAGAGAGAGAGCGATAGGGGGCAGGGAGAGATGGAGAGATGGAGAGAGAGAGAGAGAGAGTGATAGGGGACAGGGAGAGATGGAGAGATGGAGAGAGAGAGCGATAGGGGACAGGGAGAGATGGAGAGAGAGAGAGTGATAGGGGACAGGGAGAGATGGAGAGATGGAGAGAGAGAGAGAGCGATAGGGGACAGGGAGATAGAGAGAGAGAGAGAGAGAGAGAGAGAGAGAGCAATAGGGGACAGGGAGAGATGGAGAGATGGAGAGAGAGAGAGAGAGCGATAGGGGACAGGGAGAGATGGAGAGAGAGAGCGATAGGGGACAGGGAGAGATGGAGAGAGAAGGAAAGATTAAGAGTGAGACAGTGGAGTGAGGACATAGAGGGACACAGACAGAGAGAAAGAAAGGTGATCTAGATAATTGATTAATTGGGAAGTGTTGCATTGGAATAACGGAGTAATTCACCTGTTGTGGTACACGTCATAGTCTGTCCCATAACTGAACGAGATGTTCAGTGACATTATTTTGTGTTACTTAACCTAACGGAAAGGAAAGGGTTTCGTCATTTATATACTGTAGCACCTAGCTACATTAATTCATACAGCCTCTGTAATTATAGAAAACAATCTAGAGATGAAGGGCTGCACTTTTTAAGAAATTTTTTTTTTAACAGGCAAGTCAGTTAAGAACAAATTCTTATTTTCAATGACAGCCTAGGAACAGTGAGTTAACTGCCTGTTCAGGGGTAGAACGACAGACCTTGTCAGCTCTGGGTTTTGAACTTGCAACCTTCTGGTTACTAGTCCAACGCTCTAACCACTAGGCTACCCTGCCGCCCCGCTCTTCAATTTTTAACGAAAAAGATGATTTCCGATTGAGCCGACTTACCGTGAACGCAGTGCCCACTAAAGAGGGATACTTTATATATCCTAAGAGTATACTTTATATATACTAAGAGTATACTTTATAAATACTAAGAGCATACTTTATATATACTAATAATATACTTTATATATACTAAGAGTACACTTTATATAAACTATTCGTATACTTTATATATACTAAGAGTATACTTTATATATACTAAGAGTATACTTTATATATACTAAGAGCATACTTTAAATATATACAAAGAATACACGTTATATATATTAAGAGTATACTTTATAAATACTAAGAGTATACTTTATATATACTAAGAGTATACTTTATAAATACTAAGAGCATACTTTATAAATACTACGAGTATACTTTATATATACTAAGAGTATACTTTGTATATACTAAGAATATACTTTATATATACTAAGAGTACACTTTATATATACTAAGAATATACTTTACATATACTATTCGTATACTTTATAAATACTAAGAATATACTTTATATATACTAAGAGCATACTTTATATATACAAAGAATATACTTTATATATACTAAGTGTATATATTATATATACTAAGAGTATACTTTATATATACTAAGAGTATACTTCATATATACTAAGAATATACTTTATATATACTTAGAATATACTTTATACTAAGAATATACTTTATATATACTAAGAGTTTACTTTATAAATACTAAGAATTTACTTTATATATACTAAGAGTTTACTTTATATATACTAAGAATATACTTTATATATACTAAGAATATACTTTATATATACTAAGAATATACGTTTCTATACTCCATACATTCTAATAAAAAACAGATGGTTAGTAGTCATGTTGAAGCTCTTGGAAGGGATATGTGTCTACAGATGATTTAACAAAGTTAAGTGCATCATTTGAAATCATTAATTTATATTGTGGTGCATATTAAACAGAGTATAATTCCATGAACCCCAAACTGTTTTAAAGAGGCATCGAATGAAACATTGATTTAGAGCCGTGCAGGAAAATTAAATACGGTTCCCCATCGTCATTCATAGTTGTTGAATGACGTGGAAATGGGGAGGAAAATGTTTGCAATGAATGCTAATTAATATATTCACCCTATTCCCTCCTCCCACCTCTTCCCCTACTCCCTGATCACACCTCTTCCCCTACTCCCTGATCACACCTCTTCCCCTCCTCCCTCCTCCCACCTCTTCCCCTACTCCCTCCTCCCACCTCTTCCCCTACTCCCTCCTCCCACCTCTTCCCCTACTCCCTCCTCCCACCTCTTCCCCTACTCCCTGATCACACCTCTTCCCCTACTCCCTGATCACACCTCTTCCCCTCCTCCCTCCTCCCACCTCTTCCCCTACTCCCTCCTCCCACCTCTTCCCCTACTCCCTCCTCCCACCTCTTCCCCTACTCCCTCCTCCCACCTCTTCCCCTACTCCCTGATCACACATCTTCCCCTACTCCCTCCTCCCACCTCTTCCCCTACTCCCTACTCACACCTCTTCCCCTCCTTCCTCCTCCCTCCTCCCACCTCTTCCCCTACTCGCTACTCACACCTCTCCCCCTCCTCCCTCCTCCCTACTCCCTACTCACACCTCTTCCCCCTACTCCCTCCTCCCTCCTCTTCCCCTCCTCCCACCTCTTCCCCTGCTCCCACCTCTTCCCCTCCTCCCTACTCCCTGCTCCCACCTCTTCCCCTCCTCCCTACTCCCTGCTCCCACCTCCCATCTCCTCCCAACTCTTTTCCTCCTCCCACCTCTTCCCCTCCTCACACCTCTTCCCCTGCTCCCTCCTCCCACCTCTTCCCATACTCCCTCCTCCCACCTCCTCCCCTCCCACCTCTTCCCCTCCTCCCACTTCTTCCCCTCCTTCCACCTCTTCCCCTCCTCCCACCTCTTCCCCTACTCCCCCTCCCACTTCTTCCCCTCCTCCCACCTCTTCCCCTGCTCCCTCCTCCCACCTCTTCCCCTCCTCCCACCTCTTCCCCTACTCCCTCCTCCCACCTCTTTCCCTCCTCCCACCTCTTCCCCTCCTCCCTGCTCCCACCTCTTCCCCTCCTCCCTCCTCCCACCTCCCACCTCCTCCCTCCTCCCACGTCTTCCCTACTCCCTCCTCCCACCTCTTCCCCTCCTTCCTCCTCCCACCCCCCCCTCCTCCCACCTCTTCCCCTCCTCCCACCTCTTCCCCTGCTCCCTCATCCCACCTCTTCCCCTCCTCCCTCCTCCCACCTCTTCACCTACTCCCTCCTCCCACCTCTTCCCCTCCTCCCACCTATTCCCCTACTCCCTCCTCCCACCTCCCAACTCTTCCCCTTCTCCCACCTCTTCCCCTCCTCCCTCCTCCCACCTCTTCCCCTCCTCCCACGTCTTCCCCTACTCCCTCCTCCCACCGCTTCACCTCCTCCCACCTCTTCCCCTACTCCCACCTCTTCCCCTCCTCCCACCTCTTCCCCTCCTCCCACCTCTTCCCCTGCTCCCTCCTTCCACCTCTTCCCCTGCTCCCACCTCTTCCCCTCCTCCCTCCTCCCACCTCTTCCCCTCCTCCCACCTCTTCCCCTCCTCCCTCCTCAAACCTCTTCCCCTACTCCCTACTCCCTTCACCATTTCTCTCCTTTGCCTCCTTCCGGACCCCCCCCCCCCCCCCCGTCCCTCTCCCCCAGACCCAATGTGTGTGCCATGCAGCAGGTGATGGGGACCAAGAAGAGGAAGTACTTCAGCACATGTAGGACCTGGTATAAAGGCTCTATCTGTGGGAAGAAGACGTAAGTTACACACACACACACACACACACACACACACACACACACACACACACACACACACACACACACACACACACACACACACACACACACACACACACACACACACACACACACACAGAGAGAGAGAACCCCAGAACCCTTTCTAGTTCCTTTTTGGGTTCCATGTAGAACCCTCTGAGGACAGGATTCGATTTGGAACCAAATAAGGTTCTTCAAAAGTTTATTCTATGAGGACAACCGAAGAACACATTTAGGTTCTTGATTGCACCTTTTAGCAAAGAGTTTATAGATGATTTTATCTTTATTTTACTAGGAAAGTCAGTTAAGAACAAAATGTTATTGACGCCTAGGAACAGTGGGTTAACTGCCTTGTTCAGGAGCAGCACAACAGATTTGTACCTTGGGGAGTTGAACTTGCAACCTTCCGGTTACTAGTCCACCGCTCTAACCACTAGGCTACTCTGCCGCCCTACTATGACAAAACAACCAACCAACAACCCTCCTAGCTTTGGAGGGCTAGCAGCTGTAGGTACACACGCCTCTAGGAAGAGGGAACGCAACACCCTGCTACATCTCAACTGCCTGTGGTGTGAAAGAGGGATTGGACTGTAGGTGAAGGAACCTATCTCTTCCTAATTAAAGGGACCTATCTCTTCCTAATTAAAGGGACCTATCTCTTCCTAATTAAAGGGACCTATCTCTTCCTTATTAAAGGAACCTATCTCTTCCTAATTAAAGGAACCTATCTCTTCCTAATTAAAGGAACGTATCTCTTCCTATTTAAATTAACCTATCTCTTCCTAATTAAAGGAACCTATCTCTTCCTAATTAAAGGAACCTATCTCTTCCTTATTAAAGGGGTGGCGGGGTATCCTAGTGGTTAGAGCATTGGACTAGTAACCTACAATGGTTGCAAGTTCAAATCCCTGAACTGACAAGTTACAAATCTGTCTTTCTTCCCCTGAACGGGCAGTTAACCCACTGTTCCAAGGCCGTCATTGAAAATAAGAATTTGTTCTTAACTGACTTGCCGAGTTAAATAAAAAGGAACCTGTCTCTTTCTAATTAAAGGACATTTCGTTTAATTGCTAAATTGTAATTATTTCTCCACTACGACCTATTTATTGCCTTACCTCCCTAATATTACTATATTTGCACTCACTGTATACAGATTTTTCTATTGTGTTATTGACTGTATGTTTGTTTATGTGTAACTCTGTGTTGTTGTCTGTGTCACACTGCTTTGCTTTATCTTGGCCAGGTCACAGTTGTGAATGAGAACTTGTTCTCAACTAGCATACCTGGTTAAATAAAGGGTTAGGGTTATATATATAAATACCTGGTTAAATAAAGGGTTAGAGTTATATATATAAATACCTGGTTAAATAAAGGGTTATATATATAAATACCTGGTTAAATAAAGGGTTATATATATAAATACCTGGTTAAATAAAGGGTTATATATATAAATACCTGGTTAAATAAAGGTTTATATATATAAATACCTGGTTAAATAAAGGGTTAGGGTTATATATATAAATACCTGGTTAAATAAAGGGTTAGGGTTATATATATAAATACCTGGTTAAATAAAGGGTTATATATATAAATACCTGGTTAAATAAAGGGTTATATATATAAATACCTGGTTAAATAAAGGGTTAGGGTTATATATATAAATAGCTGGTTAAATAAAGGGTTATATATATAAATACCTGGTTAAATAAAGGGTTATATATATAAATACCTGGTTAAATAAAGGGTTATATACATAAATACCTGGTTAAATAAAGGGTTAGGGTTATATTTATAAATACCTGGTTAAATAAAGGGTTATATATATAAATACCTGGTTAAATAAAGGGTTATATATATAAATACCTGGTTAAATAAAGGGTTATATATATAAATACCTGGTTAAATAAAGGGTTATATATATAAATACCTGGTTAAATAAAGGGTTAGAGTTATATATATAAATACCTGGTTAAATAAAGAGTTATATATATAAATACCTGGTTAAATAAAGGGTTATATATATAAATACCTGGTTAAATAAAGGGTTATATATATAAATACCTGGTTAAATAAAGGGTTATATATATAAATACCTGGTTAAATAAAGGGTTAGGGTTATATATATAAATACCTGGTTAAATAAAGGGTTATATTTATAAATACCTGGTTAAATAAAGGGTCATATATATAAATACCTGGTTAAATAAAGGGTTAGGGTTATATATATAAATACCTGGTTAAATAAAGGTTTATATATATAAATACCTGGTTAAATAAAGGGTTATATATATAAATACCTGGTTAAATAAAGGGTTATATATATAAATACCTGGTTAAATAAAGGGTTAGGGTTATATATATAAATACCTGGTTAAATAAAGGGTTAGGGTTAGAATCATAAAACACGGGACGAGATGTTAAAAACTGTCCATTGTGCCAATAGATGGAATGCACTCGCATGAGATTTGCCGTGATGTTGACAGAGTGGCATAGGAGGTTTATTTCTTAGACTGGGTTAAGATGTCAATTTTGGGACACATCCTCAGTAGTGTGCCTTCGAATCAGTGGGTGTTTCGGCCTTTAATCACTAAACACTCTCATCAAAGGTGGCCAGCTAAAGGGTGATCAAGCCTTAGCTTGTGTCCCATGCCCAATTAAGATGTCCCACGGGACTATGCAAGGCAGGGGCGTCCTCTTCCCTGAGCCAGTCCTACAGCTGACCGCATACCTCATATGCCCTCCTCAAGTTGGAGGGATCTGAATTGGGTTCTCAGGTGGGGGTGGGGGGTCATGAAGTTATAGCCCAGCAAGGGTCCTTCCGTTTGATCCAGATCCACTGGCTGCTTCTTTCAGCTGCTTGAGAAACTGCTCTGACGGTCTGCCGCAGAGCCTGTCCATGGATTCCAAGTTCTTTCAGCAACCTGATGGTGGAAGAAGCCACGAATCCTCTGCATCCCACTTCAACTGGCCAGACTTTTGCATTCCAGCCACGCTGAGTTGCGTCTGCTGCCAACTCTGTGTAACGCAGTTTCTTACGCTCGTAGACCTCTTCAACAGAGTTTTCCCACGGGACTGTGAGCTCTATGATGTACACAGCCTTTCGTGAAGGGGACCAGAGTACCATGTCTGGCCTAAGGTTGGTAGAAGCAATCTCAGGTGGAAAAATTATTGGCTGGCCAATATCGACAAGCATCTTCCAGTCCCGGGCCACGGCTAGGTGTCCAGTTTCTGGCTTTGTAGGAGGATACTTGGGCCTTTTCTGTCCCTCCCGGATGAATGTTGTTGTTTTGACGGGATTGCTTGTTTTTGGAGGTAATGAATTGGTTGCACTCCTCTTGGTCTCAAGTGCTGCAGCCAGGCTCTTGAGGACCTGATTGTGCCTCCAGGTGTAGCGGCCTTGTGAGAGGCTGGTCTTGCAACCTGTCATTATATGCCTGAGAGTCGCTGGAGCTGGGCAGAGGGGGCAGGTCGAGTCCTCGCCATACCATTGATGTAGCCGCCTGGTGCATGCTGCAGTGGTGGTCAGTGTAGTTATGTCATCCATGTATTCTTGGATTGGTGGGAGACGGAGCCCTTCCTTAGTTCTCTCACCGCCGACCACCCATCTCGATGCCCTGATGATGACTTCCATGGCCATAGTGAAGGCCAGAGGAGAAATTGTACAGCCTGCCATTATGCCTACTTCCAAGCGCTGCCATGTTGTTGTGAAGTCAGGTGTTGTGAAACACAATTGCAGGTCTTGGAAATAGGCCTTTACCAGTGTAGTGATGGGTTCTGGTACGTGGAAAAAGTTGAAGGATTCCCAGAGGAGTTCATGGGGAACTGAGCCAAAGGCATTGGCCAGGTCGAGGAAGATGACATAGAGGTCTCTCTTGTCCTTCTTAGCTGTTTGGATCTGGTGCCAAATCATACTAGTATGTTCCAGGCAACCAGAGAAACCAGGAATGCCTGCTTTCTGTACAGATGTATCAATGTACTTGTTCCTTTCCAGATAAGTGGACAGCCTCTGTGCTATTATACTGAAAAAGATCTTCCCTTCGACGTTGAGAAGGGAGATTGGTCGGAATTGACTGATGTCTGTCGCATCCTTCTCTTTCGGGATTAGCACACCACCAGCCCTTCGCCATGCCTTTGGTATTATTTCCTTCTGCCACACTATCCTCATGAGCCTCCAAAGAAAGCGTAGAACATCCGGGGCGTTCTTGTAGAGCTTGTATGGTACTCCATTAGGCCCAGGAGCCGAGGCCGCTCTTGCTCTTCGGACAACGTTCTCTACTTCCCTCCATTTTGGAGGGTCAGTGTCCAGATTGAATTCTGGTGGTTGAATAGGTGGGATGTCATGTGGGATGATTATCTGCTCATGCCTTTTCATGTCCTGGTGGACCTTTTCCAGATGTTCTTCCAGTTCAGGCTTTGGAGTTTTTAGGATTCCGCACTTTTCCTTTGCGAAGAGATCTTTGACAAACTTAAAGGGGTTTTTATAGAACTGTGTTCTTGAGTGTTCCTTCTTCCTACGAAGTTTCCTTAAGTTTTCCGCTCTTCGCAAGGTTGCCAGCCGACATTTAATGTCTGCTTGGAGTAGCATGAGACCTTCTCTCTCTGCATCAGAGGCCTTCTTCCACTGCTTCCCCAGCTGCCTTCTCTTTCTGACAAGTATCTCGATCTCCTGCTGCCTCCTAGATTTGGCTGGCGCGGGTGGTGTCTTGCCACTTCTCCTTTCGTTTACTCCAAAGCGCTCTTCTCCGTAGTGGTAGATAATGTCTCCCATCCTTTCAAGCTTTTTCTCTGCTGTTCCTACCTGTTGTTCCAAGATTTTTGTCAGGTCGTTGTTGATTGTTTCCCATATATATATATAAATACCTGGTTAAATAAAGGGTTAGGGTTATATATATAAATACCTGGTTAAATAAAGGTTTATATATATAAATACCTGGTTAAATAAAGGGTTAGGGTTATATATATAAATACCTGGTTAAATAAAGGGTTATATATATAAATACCTGGTTAAATAAAGGGTTATATATATAAATACCTGGTTAGATAAAGGGTTATATATATAAATACCTGGTTAAATAAAGGGTTATATATATAAATACCTGGTTAAATAAAGGGTTATATATATAAATACCTGGTTAAATAAAGGGTTATATATATAAATACCTGGTTAAATAAAGGGTTATATATATAAATACCTGGTTAAATAAAGGGTTAGGGTTATATATATAAATACCTGGTTAAATAAAGGGTTATATATATAAATACCTGGTTAGATAAAGGGTTAGGGTTATATATATAAATACCTGGTTAGATAAAGGGTTATATACAGTGCCTTGCGAAAGTATTCGGCCCCCTTGAACTTTGCGACCTTTTGCCACATTTCAGGCTTCAAACATAAAGATATGAAACTGTATTTTTTTGTGAAGAATCAACAACAAGTGGGACACAATCATGAAGTGGAACGACATTTATTGGATATTTCA
>NC_092156.1:2446553-2456553 GCF_045791955.1 Oncorhynchus clarkii lewisi
ACGTCTTGTTAATCTAGCCATCGTGTCAGATTTCAAAAAGGCTTTCCCACGAAAGCACATCATACAATTATGTTAGGTCAGAGCCTAGTCACAAAAAAACATACAGCCATTTTCCAGCCAAAGAGAGGAGTCACAAAAAGCAGAAATAGAGATCAAATGAATCACTAACCTTTGATGATATTCATCCGATGGCACTCATAGGACCTCATGTTACTCAATACATGTATGTTTTGTTCTATAATGTGCATATTTATATCCCAAAATCTCAGTTTACATTGGCTCATTATGTTCAGTAATGTTGTGCCTCGAAAAGATCCGGCGAATTGACTGTGTCAACGAGTAGGTCTGGAGACATGTTGGACAAAACACGCCGAGTCAATGGTGGCTCCGAAAGCCTTTTGGAGTGAGTCTGTGGACTTTTCCATGTGAATATTAATGTCACCAAAAATCTGCCATGTCTACAAATTCCGATAAGAATTCAGGGAACTCGGTGAGGAACACTGTATACGGCCCAGGAGGCCTGTAAACAGCAGCAATAAACAGTGATTGAGTAGACTGCATACATTTCATGACTAGAAGCTCAAAAGACAAAAACGCAGCCATTTTATGATTTTATTTTTTACATTTGCTGTAGTGAAGGTTAGCAACACCTCCGCCTTTGTGGGATGAGGGGGGGGGGGGGGGGGGTATGGTCACTAGTGTAACCAGAAGGTGAGGCCTCATTTAACACAGTAAATTCATCAGGCTTAAGCCATGTTTCAGTCAGGCCAATCACATCAAGATTATGATCAGTGATTAGTTAATCGACTATAACTGCCTTTGAAGTGAGGGATCTAACATTAAGTAGCCCTATTTTGAGATGTGAGATATCACAATCTTTTTCAATAATGACAGGAATGGAGGAGGTCTTGATCCTAGTGAGATTGCTAAAATGAACACCGCCATGTTTAGTTTTGCCCAACCCAGGTCTAGGCACAGAGACGGTCTCAATGGGGATAGCTGAGCTGACTACACTGACTTGGCTAGTGGCAGACTCCACTAAGCTGGCATGCTGGCACCCCTCCAGCTAGGATGGAGTCCGTCACTCCTCAGCAAGCCAGGCTTGGTCCTGTTTGTCGGGGAGTCCCAGAAAGAGGGCCAATTATCTACAAATTCTATCTTTTGGGAAAGGCAGAAAACAGTTTTCAACCAGAGATTGAGTTGTGAGACTGCTGTAGAGCTTATCGCTCCCTCTAACTGGGATAGGGCCAGAGACAATTACTTGAGTCGATGCCTACATATTTTTCTAGCTGATTTATACGCTGAAGCTATGTTGCGCTTGGTAACCTCTGACTGTTTCATCCTAACATCGTTGGTGCCGACGTGGATAACAATATCCCTATACTCTCTACACTCACCAGTTTTAGCTTTAGCCAGCACCATCTTCAGCTTAACCTTAACGTCGGTAGCCCTGCCCCCTGGTAAACAGTGTATGATCGCTGGATGATTCGTTTTAAGACTAATATCGTGGGTAATGGAGTCGCCAATGACTAGGGTTTTCAATTTGTTAGAGCTAATGGTGGGAGGCTTCGGCGGCTCAGACCCCGTAACGGGCGGAGGAGAGACCAGAGAAGGCTCGGCCTCTGACTCCGACTCGCTGCTTAGTGGGGAAAACCGGTTGAAAGTTTGTCGGTTGAATGAGCGACACCAGTTGAGTATTCCTACAGCATTTTTCAATCAACAAATCAAATCAAAGTTTATTTGTCACGTGTGCCGAATACAACCTTACAGGGAAATGCTTACTTACAGGTTCTAACCAATAGCACAAAAAAAGGTATTAGGTGAACAATAGTTTAGTAAAGAAATAAAAACAACAGTAAAAAGACAGTGATAAATAACAGTAGCAAATGACTATTGTAGCTGGAAATGGCAGATTTCTTTATGGAATATCTACATAGGCGTACAGAGGCCCAGCAACCATCACTCCTGTGTTCCAATGGCACGCTTTGTTAGCTAATTCAAGTTTATCATTTTAAACGGCTAATTGATCATTATAAAACCCTTTTGCAATTATGTTAGAATAGCTGAAAACTGTTGTTCTGATTAAATAAGCAATACAACTGGGCTTTTTTTAGACTATTTGAGTATCTGGAGCATCAGTGTTTGTGGGTTTGATTACAGGCTCAAAATGGCCAGAAACAAAGACTTTCCTCTGAAACACATCAGTCTATTCTTGTTCTGAGAAATGAAAGCTGTTCCATGCGAGAAATTGCCAAGACACTGAAGATCTCGTACAACGCTGTGTACTACTCCCTTCACAGAACAGCGCAAACTGGCTCTAACCAGAATAGAAAGAGGAGTGGGAGGCCCCGGTGCACAACTGAGCAAGAGGACAAGTACATTAGAGTGTCTAGTTTGAGAAACAGACGCCTCACAGGTCCTCAACTGGAAGCTTTGTTAAATAGTATCCGCAAAACACCAGTCTTAATGTCAACAGTGAAGAGGCGACTCCGGGATGCTGGCCTTCTAGGCAGAGTTGCAAAGAAAATGCCATATCTCAGACTGGCCAATAAAAAGAAAATAACATATTAAGTTGGGCAAAAGAACACACACTGGATAGAGGTTCTATCTCTTATAGTTGTCTCGTCCTACCAGGGTGGTTCTATCTCTTATAGTTGTGTCTCATCTTTTCTCCAGGATGGTTGTCTATGAGTGCTGTCCAGGCTACATGAAGCTGGAAGGCATGAAAGGATGCCCTGCAGGTTTGTGCATACTAGTGTAGTTCACATCACCAGTCTATGAAAAACCATACACCCTCCGAGATTAGGCTTCATAGGATTTCACGCTGTACTCTCACCCTATAGATCCTCACCTTATAGCTCCTCTCTCTCACCCTATAGCTCCTCCCTCTCACCCTATAGCTCCTCCCTCTAAGCATATAGCTCCTCCCTCTCGTCTTATAGCTCCTCCCTCTCACAATGTAGCTCCTCCCTCTCAGCCTATTGCTCCTCACCCTATAGCTCCTCCCTCTCAGCCTATAGCTCCTCACCCTACAGAGCCGCCTTCTCACCCTTTAGCTCCTACCTCTCACCATATAGCTCCTCCCTCTCACCATATAGCTCCTCCCTCTCAACCTATAGCACCACCCTCTCAGCATATAAATCCTCCCTCTCACCCTACAGCGCCGCCCTATCACCCTTTAGCTCCTCCCTCTCACCCTATAGCTCCTCCCTCTCACCCTGGGTGAGCAGACTTCTTTTCCAGTTCAGCAATAGGCAACTTGATTATCATCTCATTTGGTTTGATACATTGAATCAGGTGTGATAGTGCTGAGCTCGAACAGAAGCTTGGACACCCAGCAGGGTTGGCCTGCTCCAGTTGGTTTATACATTGTGTGTGACTTTAAACTCTCTCTCTCTCTCGCTCCTCCAGTGGCTCCTATAGACCATGTGTATGGCACATTGGGCCTGGTGAAGGCTAGGACAACCCAGAAGTACTCAGCCCTCTCTAAGCTGAGGGAAGAGATTGAAGGGAAGGGATCGTTCACTATGTTTTCCCCTAGCGACGAAGCCTGGGACCTGCTGGACCCTGTAAGTAGACATAACAGTAGTTAGTCAATCAGTTACTTAGTTAAATAGTCAGTCAATCAGTCAGTCAGTCATTTAGTTCATTAGTTAGTCAGTCAGTCAGTCAGTCACCCAGTCAGTCAATCAGTGAGTCAGTCACCCAGTCAGTCAGTCACCCAGTCAGTCAATCAGTGAGTCAGTCACCCAGTCAGTCAGTCACCCAGTCAGTCAGTCAGTCAATCAGTGAGTCAGTCAATCAGTGAGTCAGTTAGTCAGTCAATCAGTCAGTCACCCAGTCAGTCAGTCACCCAGTCAGTCAGTCAGTTACTTAGCTAAATAGTCAGTCAATCAGTCAGTCATTTAGTTAATTAGTTAGTCTCCCAGTCAGTCAGTCAGTCAGTTTGTCAGTCAGTCAGTCACCCAGTCAGTCAGTCAGTCACCCAGTCAGTCAGTCACCCAGTCAGTCAGTCAGTTAGTCAGTCAGTCAGTCACCCAGTCAGTCAGTCACCCAGTCAGTCAGTCAGTCAGTCAGTCACCCAGTCAGTCAGTCAGTCAGTTAATCAGTTAGTCAGTCATTTAGTGAATTAGTTAGTCAGTCAGTCAGTCACCCAGTCAGTCAGTCACCCAGCCAGTCAGTCAGTCAGTCAGTCACCCAGTCAGTCAGTCACCCAATCAGTCAGTTAGTCAGTCAGTTAGTCAGTCAGTCAGCCAATCAGTCAGTTAGTCAGTCATTTAGTTAATTAGTTAGTCAGTCAGTCAGTCATTCACCCAGTCAGTCATTCACCCAGTCAGTCAGTCAGTCAGTCAGTCACCCAGTCAGTCAGTCAGTCAGTCAGTCAGTCAGTCAGTCAGTCACCCTGTCAGTCAGTCAGTCAGTCAGTCAGTCTGTCAGTCTGTCACCCAGCCAGTCAGTCACGGAGATCACGCGGGCTGAATGCAGGGTGAATCTGATCACCTGCTCGTGATTGCTGGATTATAGCTCACCACTGCCAATATCTGCGTGGCTAGCGGCTAACGTTAGTCGGCTCGAACTAGCTAACGCATAGTAGATTCTCCATATGAAATTGAGAAATAGTGCATTGTGTGTACTTTAAAAGATATCTGGAATTAAGTTAATACATATGTAGTTCTAGGTAATCAGATGGTGACTACAACAAAGTTACTAAGTCTATGACAATACTGTGTTTTTACTGTAGTGAGTAAAAACTCACACTTGTAAAAACTCATAAGCTTTAGTTAGTCAATCATTCAGTCAATCAGTCACTAAATCAGTTCTGTTCAGACAGGGAGATCTCTGCTTCCATCCTTAGTCAATCAGTCAGTCAGCCAGTCAGCCAGTCAGCCAGTCAGTCAGCCAGTCAGTCAGTCAGTCAGCCAGTCAGTCAGCCAGTCAGTCAGTCAGCCAGTCAGTCAGTCAGCCAGTCAGTCAATCAGTCAGTCAGCCAGTCAGTCAGCCAGTCAACCAGTCAGTCAATCAGTCAGTCAGCCAGTCAGCCAGTCAGTCAGCCAGTTCTGTTCAGACAGGGAGATCTCTGCTTCCTTCCTTAGTCAATCAGTCAGTCAGTCAGCCAGTCAGTCAGTCAGTCAATCAGTCAGTCAATCAGTCAGTCAGCCAGTCAATCAGTCAGTCAATCAGTCAGTCAGCCAGTTCTGTTCAGACAGGGATATCTCTGCTTCCTTCCTTAGTCAATCAGTCAGTCAGCCAGTCAGTCAATCAGTCAGTCAATCAGTCAGTCAATCAGTCAGTCAATCAGTCAGTCAGTCAGCCAGTCAGTCAGCCAGTCAGTCAGCCAGTTCTGTTCAGGGAGATCTGCTTCCTCTCTCCCACACTCTGTTGTTCCTCCTATCCATCCCCAGGAGGTGCTTGGTGCCTTGGTGAGCAACGTGAACATCGAGCTGTACAACGCCCTGCACTATCACATGGTCAACCATCGCATGCTAACGAAAGACCTGAAGAATGACATGTCTATCACCTCCATGTACAACAACCAAGGACTCTACATCAATCACTACTCAAATGGGGTATGTATTCAACCGCTAGCCCCAAGACTTAACCCTTAGCCCCTACCTCTGGACCCCCCCAAAAACCTAGCTATCACCTACTCCTAGATCCAGCCGCTAGCCCCAAGACTTAACCCTTAGCCCCTACCTCTGGACCCCCCAAAAAACCTAGCTGGCACCTACTCCTAGATCCAGCCGCTAGACCCTACCCTTAAACAATTAGTCCCCTAGCCCCAAGCCATAGCTAGCCCCTATCCAGACTTCTCTCATAGACCCATCAGTAAATGAGAAGTCAACTTAACTAGTAAAATAAATATATCAGATCAGACAAGATTGAATAGTGTAATCAATATGGTAGAAACTCCATCTACACTATGTAGATGTTCAATATATATATATATATATTCCAAGCCATTTTCTGCTACCAAAGTCATTAAACTCTGTAACTGTTTACCATCACCATTGACGTCATGGTGAAATCCCTGAGCGGTTTCCTTCCTCTCCGGCAACTGAGTCAGGAAGGACGCCTGTATCTTTGTAGTGACTGGGTGTATTGATACTCAAAGGGATATTCAGTCTGTTTTCATATTATTCACCCATCTACCAATAGGAGCCCGTCTTTGTTAGTTATTGAAAAACCTCCCTGGTCTTTGAGGTTGAATCTGTGTTTGAATGAGGGACCTTACAGATAGTTGTATGTGTGGTTGTACAGAGATGAGGTCGTCGTTACAGAATGCATGTTAAACAGTGTTATTGTAAACAGAGTGAGTCCGTGAAACTTTTTTATGAGACTTATTTAGGCTTGCTACAACAAAAGGGTTTAATACTTGACTCAAAACATTTCAACTTTTCATTTTAAATTAATTTGTAAAAAATGTCTAAAAACATAATTCCATTTTGATATTTTGTGTGTAGTCTAGGGACACAAAATATAAATTGAATCCATTTTATATTCAGGCTGTCAGACAACATAGTGTGGAAAAGGTCAATGGGTGTGAATACCTTCTGAAAGCACTGTATATATAAATATTTACAATTCGTATGATATGTTATGAATCCAATTTGCAACATATCTTTCAAATTTGGCTTAAGATCCCGGAGCGCATTTTTAATTGGCCAATAAAGTGATTCTATTCACTTAACCAATCAATAAATTAACCAATCACTCTCCTTTTGTAGATCGTCACGGTGAACTGCGCCAGGATTATCCATGGTAACCAGGTGGCTACCAATGGAGTGGTTCATGTCATCGACCGTGTCATCACTAACGTGGTCAACACCATACAGGACGCCCTGGGAGTTGATGACAACCTATCCTCTTTCAGCGTACGTACCAGAGTGTAAACTGACCAGAATATCCCTGTAACGTTAAATCTGACAAACCTAGAGGTCTCCTCCTTCAGCGTACGTACCTGAGTGTAAACTGACCAGAATATCCCTGTAACGTTAAATCTGACAAACCTAGAGGTCTCCTTCTTCAGCGTACGTACCTGAGTGTAAACTGACCAGAATATCCCTGTAACGTTAAATCTGACAAACCTAGTAGTAGTAGAATTAGGGGTAGCAGTAGTAGTAGTGGTAGTAGTAGTAGTAGTAGTAGTAGTAATAGTAGTAGTGGCAGTAGTAGTATTAGTGGTAGTAGTAGTATTAGTAGTAGCAGTAGTAGTACAGTAGTAGTATTATAGTAGTAGTAGTAGTAGTAGTAGTAGTAGTAGTAGTAGTAGTAGTAGTAGTAGTAGTACAGTAGTAGTATTATAGTAGTAGTAGTAGTAGTAGCAGTAGAAGTAGCAGTAGTAGTAGTAGTAGTAGTAGTAGTAGTATTAGTGGCAGCAGTAGTAGTAGTGGTAGTAGTAGTAGTAGTAGTAGTAGTAGTAGTAGTAGTAGTAGTAGTAGTACAGTAGTAGTATTATAGTAGTAGTAGTAGTAGCAGTAGTAGTAGCAGTAGTAGTAGTAGTATTAGTGGTAGCAGTAGTAGTAGTGGTAGTAGTAGTAGTAGTAGTAGTAGTAGTAGCGGTAGTAGTAGTAGTATCAGTAGCAGTATTAGTAGTAGCGGTAGTAGTGGTAGTAGTAGCAGTAGTCTTAGTGGTAGTAGTAGCAGTAGTAGTATTATAGTAGTGGTAATAGTAGTAGTAGGAGTAGTAGTAGTAGTAGTAGTATTGGTTGCAGTAGTAGTAGAGGTAGTAGTAGCAGCGGTAGTAGTGGTAGTGGTAGTGGTAGTAGTTTTATAGTAGTATTAGTAGTTGTAGTAGTAGTAGTAGTAGTACTATAGTAGTAGTAGAAGGTAGTACTATGTATTCATCTACAGTTCTAACCCTGCTATTCTCTCTTTAGGCTGTAGCCTTGGCCTCAGGTGTGATGGAAAAACTGGGCCAGCCAGGTCACTTCACCCTGTTCGCTCCCACCGATGATGCCTTCAAGAACCTTGAGGCCGGATTCCTGGAACGCATTATGGGAGACAATGCTGTTATCGCAGGTAAGAAATCCCTTATGGCCAGATAAACAATAGCTAATCGCCTATGGCCAGATTACCAGTAACACATCATTTATGGCCAGATAAACAATAGCCAATCGCCTATGGCCAGATTACCAATAACCAATCACCTACGGCCAGATTACCAATAACCAATCACCTACGGCCAGATTACCAATAACCAATCACCTACGGCCAGATTACCAGTAACCAATCACCTACGGCCAGATTACCAATAACCAATCACCTACGGCCAGATTACCAATAACCAATCACCTACGGCCAGAATACCAGTAACCAATCACCTATGGCCAGATTACCAGTAAACAATCACCTACGGCCAGATTACCAATAACCAATCACCTACGGCCAGATTACCAATGACCAATCACCTATGCCAGATTACCAATGACCAATCACCTACGGCCAGATTACCAATAACCAATCACCTACGGCCAGATTACCATTGACCAATCAACTATGGCCAGATTACCAATAACCAATCACCTACGGCCAGATTACCAATAACCAATCACCTACGGCCAGATTACCAGTAACCAATCACCTACGGCCAGATTACCAATAACCAATAACCTACGGCCAGATTACCAATAACCAATCACCTACGGCCAGATTACCAATAACCAATCACCTACGGCCAGATTACCAATAACCAATCACCTACGGCCAGATTACCAGTAACCAATCACCTACGGCCAGATTACCAGTAACCAATCACCTACGGCCAGATTACCAATAACCAATCACCTACGGCCAGATTACCAATGACCAATCACCTACGGCCAGATTACCAATAACCAATCACCTATGGCCAGATTACCAATGACCATTCACCTACGGCCAGATTACCAATGACCAATCACCTACGGCCAGATTACCAATGACCAATCACCTACGGCCAGATTACCAATAACCAATCACCTATGGCCAGATTACCAATGACCAATCACCTATGGCCAGATTACCAATGACCAATCACCTTCATCCCCACCCCAAGAGCCGCAGGATCCTTCAAAACCGTGTTGTCTCTTGGTTTTCAGTCTTGTGTTTTAAAACTGTTTGAGAAACACTGTCCTACACCACCGCTCAGGCAGACCTCAGAGAGACGGGAAGAAAAGGAAAACCGTGAGGTATAGTCAGTGTTCAATCAGCCCCTTTCTAAAGCAGACACACCTCATCCGCACAGACACACCTCATCCGTACAGACACACCTCATCCGCACAGACACACCTCATCCCCACAGACACACCTCATCCGTACAGACACACCTCATCCCCACAGACACACCTCATCCCCACAGACACACCCCATCCCCACAGACACACCTCATCCGCACAGACACACCTCATCCGCACAGACACACCTCATCCCCACAGACACACCTCATCCCCACAGACACACCTCATCCGCACAGACACACCTCATCCGCACAGACACACCTCATCCGTACAGACACACCTCATCCGCACAGACACACCTCATCCGCACAGACACACCCCATCCCCACAGACACACCTCATCCGCACAGACACACCTCATCCGTACAGACACACCTCATCCCCACAGACACACCTCATCCCCACAGACACACCTCATCCCCACAGACACACCTCATCCCCACAGACACACCTCATCCCCACAGACATACCCCATCCCCACAGACACACCCCATCCCCACAGACACACCCCATCCCCACAGACACACCTCGTCTCCACAGACACACCTCGTCCCCACAGACACACCTCATCCCCACAGACACACCTCATCCCCACAGACACACCTCATCCCCACAGACACACCTCATCCCCACAGACACACCCCATCCCCACAGACACACCTCATCCCCACAGACACACCTCATCCCCACAGACACACCCCATCCCCACAGACACACCCCATCCCCACAGACACACCCCATCCCCACAGACACACCCCATCCCCACAGACACACCTCATCCCCAC